>NW_004797531.1:125396-127541 GCF_000002075.1 Aplysia californica
GTGGAATTGAAAGCAGACAACAGAACATTGCTAGAGAGCAGGAAAGGAGGTGAAAGGAGACAATTTTAGAGAAGAAAATTTTTCGGTCGCTACCCGGATTCGAACCCGGAACCTTTGAATGAGAGGCCAACACCTTAACCTCTAGGCCACGAGAGCCCCCCAACGCTCACTAAAAGAAAAAAGATTTCCTGTAAACTACGTTTCGACGCAGCAGCTGAACGCTAATGACCTTATGCCACGTTGCGAATGGTTGGTGGAGCATCACTGATATGTCCTACTTTTTTTCCTTTCCCTTCGTTGTTTCTACCTTCTGTCTCACCTAGGCTACCCCATGTACTTATATTATTATTATCGTCTTTGTGTCGAGAGACTTTCTTTACTCGCACTCTTCCAGACTTTTTGCTCGAACGCTTCTCAAAATTACGTTACCTCTCTATGGCTGGATCCACTGCCCTGTTTAATATAATGGTGTTTGTGGCGTAACGCTCCGTCTTCACACGCATGGGATATGAGTTCGATTCCCGTGTGGGAATGATTATCGGGTATTTCCGTCATTCTGCTAGAACACCGTGTCCCTCCCAACCTGGATTTTCCCTGAAAGGCAAGGTTGGATTAGCTGATCACTTTGATAGTCTAAATAGTGTCAACGGGGGCGTAAAGTTTTTACAACAATACGAAAACGGAGTTTTGTCAAACGCCAGTTCCTTGGAAGGTGGTTGGTTGACGTGTGCTTAGGTGTGACGTCTATCGTCCTTATCCCTCCTCCCTTCTTTTTGTGTTTGTTACTCTCATAATATTGTATTGCAAGTTCCGTAAAACCCTTTCTAAAACTAAAACATCTGTCGTCCTTATCTCTCCTCCGTCTTTTTTTGTGTTACTCTCTCGTATCACCCGGTCTTGGGCATTTTAAGAACCTCTGCGTGTTGCAATGAAGGTTAAACTTACGAAATATGTACTAAAATTAAACCTTGCTGTGAACTATTATGAATGCAACCAAGTTGTGTTTCGCGCGCTTTTATATGGCGTTATACAGTTGCGAGCGCCGTAAAACTCTTACGAAGTCAAACTAAAAACTGTGACTAAATCGACAACTAAGTTCTGTAGGGTACCTGACCTTGTCCTCTGCGGCCGGCCCACACCAGCGTCTGTCCCCCCGGAAGGGCGCCCTTGTGACAAGGACTGTTATCAGGTGTTTGTTTCAAGAGAGTGCTCCACACACGCCTCATGCCTCGTGTGTTTCACCTGTTCCCCCGCGTTCTTTCTTAACTCTTTAACGCCCCTAGCAGGCACATATCGCTACTCAGTGGGTGGTTGTCGGGTGCTCTGGTGTCCTTTACTTCTTCTTTCCTGTCAAACATTTATCGTCCTTATCTCCCCTCCGTCCTTTTTATATTTGTTATTCTCCTGTAACACATCTAATCTTCTGGGCGCTCATATGACCTTATGCAGTTGCGAGCGCTGTAAAACCTCTACTAAAACAAACACACGTCTCACACCTCGCCTGTTTCACCCGCCCACGCGTTCTTTCTGAACTCTTTAACGGTCCTGACGGGCACATTTTATCGCTACTCTAGAACTACAGAGGCCTTTCTGCTCAGTACCTAGTTTTGAGAAATTGGACGTAAAAGACTTTGCGTTTCACGTGTCAAGTTGTTTCGAATTCGATTCTTGTAATATGTTTTATAGCGACTCCGAATAATCTTACGATTTTGATAGAGCGGATAGGGCGTTTGGTTTCTGACCTTGTAGTATTTTTACTTGCCGTAACTCAAAACGGCCAAAAACACCAGATGAAACTTTATAATTTAGCAATATGTGTCGTTGATAGGATCTTTGGCTCGCAACCGTAAGGTTGTGGGTTCGAATCTTGTCAGGGATCCGACGTTGTGTCCTTTCGAAAGGCATTTTACACGAATTTTCCACATTTCACCCAAGTGGGAATGGGTACCCGGCCATAGAAAGGTCTTGTCAGTTAGTTAATGTTCAAGTGTTTAGTCAGCTGCGCCTGCCTCGTATGTTTCCTGGGAAGCCGATAGTGTTTCTGAGTCTTCCAGAGGCTACTAGGGTAATAATATAGGGTAAAGTGCACAGAGCTTGCTGTGGAGCGGGGATATACGCATTACAAATGCTATTATTATTATTATT
>NW_004797531.1:131092-134771 GCF_000002075.1 Aplysia californica
CCCTCCAATTGCTAAGTGATCTTGCTGTTCGAGGCAACTCGTGTTTACTGTTTTATAACCCAGTTCGTACACCGTGCTTCTTGGCTACACTCGAAACTTCAAATATTTTTAAAATGAATTGTTTACTGGGAGGTTTCAATACATTATGATTTGTCAATGGATAACCCGTGAGGGTGCAATACAATACACACGCCTAACACTGAATAACCTTGAAGCAGTCTGTTTGATGTCTCATTTTAATTTCGCAATACATATATTGCTGATTGATTGCACGAGTGCAACATTCACGGTAATAGCGTATCCCTCTTTCCCTGAGTCAAATAAAATTGAAAAAGCATAAACAAGAAACCAAACCCAAGCTACAGTGTTAAAGCACTTATTTCTTTTGTTGGGCTCACATGACTTTACAAAAATGCGTCTGGCCATCCTGTTGATTCAAAATGGCACTTCATCAGCTGCTTGCACTGCATGCTTTCCGAGAAGCTGAGAATGTTTCTGAATGTTCTATGGTCTGCTGGGGTGAAAATATAGTGTAAAGCAATATCCCTGGTTTGGCATTGCAAAACAAAACTTCGGTCTTATCATTATTCATTTTAAGTCTTGATATCATCCAATTTTTTAACCTCCATAATACATTTTTCCATGCTGGTAACTAGACAATTGAAATTTGTTGGTAAAACAGACTTGTACAGCTGAATGTCGTCCGCGTACATGTGGTAGTTAACGTCGTGCTTCCTAATGGTTGAACCTAAGGGCTTTTTATATGGCGTGTATAAGAGTGGTCCGAGCACGGACCCTTGAGGCACGCTAATTGCAAGCTGAAAATGGATGACATTTCACCATTTACAAGTATAGACAGTGTACTATTAAACAAATAGGACTCAAACCATTCAAGAACAGTCCCAGATAGGCCGAAGCTATGGACTAACCTCCTGATCAAAATTGAATGATCGATGGTATCAAATGCAGCACTTAGATCGAGTAAGGCAAGAACAGACACTTTGCCGTCGTCTACTTCACAAAGGAGGTCATTCTGGACCTTTAAACGGGCAGTCTCTGTGTTATGAAACGCTCTGTAGGACGACTGATAACATTGTAAAAATTATTTTCTTCAAGATGTGCTCTTAATTGAGATTTAATAACCTTTTCTAAGATTTTAGACAAAAATGGTAGGTTAGAGACCGGCCTGTAGTTCATAAACTCATGCGGGGATAACGACTGTTTCTTTGTTATAAAGAACAGCCTCGTGGACACCAAGTGTGTAAATTTCACGTCCACATTTTACACAACAATGTTCTAAACACACGTATTGCACAAAACCTGATCTCAAAACAAACGAGACTTCAATCATTATCTGGGAGACGCAACGCCCCCCCCCCCCTCAATCCGAAAAAAACGAGAACTAGAACAACTGGTGACTTTATCAAAGGCCATTCTGAAATCTCAGTGAGATAGCTAATCCGCCAAGGAGGGACCCTGAAGCGTGAGTCCGTTTGATGGATATTGCGTTACGATCTATATACATGCACGTGTAGCTGTTCCGACACAATTTAGGTCATTTATGAGGCAAGCTTCCTACCCACCCTGCCTGACAGGGCCAGCCTGGGCTGAGATGGATACAACATCCCAGCAGAACGACCGAGATACAATCGAACCTGCTCTAACGGCCACCTGTATCAGACAATCCCCCGTACAAATGGCCAGTTCCCATTTTCTCCCTTGCGTATTTTTACATTATAATGATACTTTGCACGACGGCCTTCTGTCTAACACGACAATGGGTGGCCGTCTTTTACAGTTTCGACGGAACTCTATTCAAATTTCTTCCCTGTCGAAAAATCAAACCCGGGTCTCTTGCGAGCAACAGCGAAGCACCTGACAGGTACACCACAGACGCTAATGACGTCTGTCTGCATCCCCAATGTTTAGCAGTTAAGACACAAAAACTGAACCATAAAGAGAATCACGTGCTGACATATTATTATAGTGCCAGAGGTTTGTTTGGCAGTTTGGAGAAGACCCATATTGGGTGAACAAAATATTAACATGGTTCTCGGATGAATCACATTTCCGTGTCGACAGGCAAACAACTCTGTATTCTGGACCAGTCACCCGACTGTCACACGCAGAAGGCGTGCGTTCAATTCCTGTGTGGGGGGATTTTTATCGAGCATCTCGGACTTTCTGCTGGAATGTTAAATCTGGCTCAGCCTAGTTTGACCCACTCGCGGACTCATATGCCAGTATACAGTTGCGAGCGTCGTAAAACACTTACCCAAAAGTAAGTTGGACCCTGACAGACAGGGTAGAAGCACCCGCCACGCTACAGCGTGTTATGTGCATGTTGCCGTTATTCGCATATTTTATCTTTTGCTGATTGACACGTACGCGTTTGCAGTTGTGTGATAAGGGGTGGGGGTGGGGGGTGGGGTGTTAAAATTCCTTCCTGAAATGTACAAAGCCCTTCAACGACCTGCCCAACAAGGCTGGGGATGGAACTCACGTTGTATGTCGCATATCTGAAGTCCTGCCGCTCAACTAGGACGCTGCAATATAGTCTGTTTCCTTCGCACCACCTGAATGGCCCTTTTTGTCAAAGAATTGAAAGTTTTGTGATCAGTGTTATTGTGCCTGGCTTTGTGTTGACCTCTATAACAGAGCGCTCACGACTTCAAAGTGTGGGTGGTTGGAGGGCACCTCTGTTAGGTCCTTATTTACTTTCCATGAGGTTTTTTTCTGTCTGTCTGTCTGTCTTACTTTTCCCCAGCACTAAATTGCCACTATTTGTGTCGATGTGCTTCTCTTTACTCGAGTAGACAGAAATCCTTAAAAGTGCTGTGAAATGTAATGTGAGACATGAACCATGTAATACTGTAACAAAAGTTTGCGGGCTGTTTGTCAGCTCAATTGGTTTCATGGCTGGACTTTGGAGCGGATGACCCTGGTTCAGGTCCCGGAATGAGCGTTCTTGAATTCATTTTGTTGAATTTTTGATAAATTTGGCTCGGTGGCATTGGAGGCGGATGTTTAATTCAGAGGTTATATCGCATAAATCATTAAATAGTGATGAAAGGGGTATTAAAGCAACACACTTAAAACAGACGTTTGAATTTGGACAGGCTTCGCTGTAATAAGATTGAGCTTTCACAGCCGCTTTCAAACCTCTTAATGTCACTGGTTTGAGCTCCGTTCACCTACGTCTTTGATGGGTCTTTCTAAGACCTCTGCTGTTGCTTGAGAGATTGCGGGTTCGTGGGATCGAGCCTCAGCTCGGTCCAGCCGACGCTGTGTCCTTGGGAAAGGCAATTTACACGAATTTCCCACTTGGCTCGGTCCTTTCGGAGATGGACGTTAAACTCGGAAATCCTACCATGTCATGCACCCAGACGTCCACTTTGGGAAGTCTATTTTGTTGAGTGTCTCCGCCTGTCTATCAGTTTGGTGCGAGTTTTACGGCGTTCACGACTGCATAGTCATAAGAGCGCTCCCGTCTGCTGTGCTGCTGTATCCAGCATGTTGTGTCCCCCGCAACCTGGTCTGGCCCTAACAGACAGACTAAAAGCAGCCGCTCCTCCTAAATAATTGACATTTTGATTTTTTTTTTGTAAAGTGTTTTACGGCGCTCGCAACTGCATAAGGTCATATGAGCACGCGGGACACACCTAATATTTTCAGTTGG
>NW_004797531.1:135089-136471 GCF_000002075.1 Aplysia californica
GGTGAGGGGGTGGGGCAGAAAGAGGAGACGAAAGCAGACGACAGAACATTGCTAGAGAGCAGGAAATGAGGTGAAAGGAGACAAATTTAGAGAAGAAAATTTTTCGGTCTCTACCCGGATTCGAACCCGGGACCTTTTGAATGAGAGGCCAACACCTTAACCTCTAGGCCACAAGAGCCCCCTCATTTTGATTTAATGAGGTGTTCGCTATGTTAAAACTAAACAAATATTTTAAAAAAAATAAATAAATAAAACCAACCAAAGCACCGCGTACCCCCCCCCTCCCAGGGGGATGGTGGGGGTGGGGGAGGTATGAAAAAGGAAAAAAAAAGAACGAATAAAAGAAAGAAAAAGGAAAAATAAAGGAAAACGAAAAAAAAAAAAAAGAAGTTCTCTTAACTGGTCTTTCTGGATTTACTTTTTTGACAAGCTTACCAGGGTCAGGCTGTTTGTTCGTGGAGACTGTGGTTGGTTGAAGTAATCGACAGATTTATGCTCTTGAATAATGTGCGTTCACTGTGGAGTGAGCGCTGACTCCCCCCGCTCGTGACGAACACATGTGGTGGACGTGACAGTGCTCAGACATATATAATACACGCCATGTTCGCGCGCACTGCACAATATTACCCAGGTATAACAGGTACTCACCTGGCGGGGATCTAAAGTAAGCCGCAAACAACCCCCCCCCCAAAAAAAAAAAAAAAAAAGTACCAAAAAAAGAAAAAAAAGAAACACCCTTAACTCTAAGACTGATATGCACATTATTTCCAACATTAGAGCATCATCATCGTCACCGTAAATAATCACCATCATGATCACCATCACCATAATCATCATCATCACCCATCACCACCATCACCATCATCATCATCATCACCGACTAAACGATGTTTCGTTTTTCTTGAAAACGTAACAATTTTTACCATGTCGATACATTTTTACGTAACCTACTAATATGGGCACCAAAATCAGGACACGAGACAAAAAAACTAAATCTAAACAAAAACAACAAACAAAAACAGGTTCTTATCATACGCTATTTCTTTTAAGTCTTTTTTTAATACTTTTTTTTTAACGTAGGTGTTTAGTTGGAATTTAGGGGACAGACTTCTGAACGGCAAACCTGGGCTGAGAATGACACGACATCTCAGCTTTAAAAAAAGACCGAGACATTCGATAACAAATTTCTCCTCATTGGATTCGAACTCGGGTCTCTCTTTGCGTGATGCAGAGAAGCGCCTATAAGTCGCTGCGCCACAGACGTCGGTAATTACTTCCTAACGAGCGCGCGCACGCACGCGCACACGCACACACGCGCACACGCACACACGCGCGCGCGCGCACGCACACACACACACACACACACACACACACACGCGCAC
>NW_004797531.1:139684-141295 GCF_000002075.1 Aplysia californica
GGAAATTCACCCCTAGCTAGCCCAAGGGAGACCTGGCATTGTGTTGAGCAAGGGCGTTTTCTTCCGCTTTTTACTTCATCTAATTACGCTTTTATTGTGTTCTTCAACGACCTGGAAAATCAATGGCTATGTTGCCAAATTTAACATTTAAAAGAGGATGGTTGTAGAATGGAAATGATCGTTCCGGGTAGGTTCTCTTGAAAACCGCCCAGAATTGCTAGTTTCTGTATTTTGCTAATGCATGCAGTATTCTTGCCTGCGTTTACAAGTGACTTCAACCTGAGTTTTGTCGTTGGGATGTAGATCCATGGTCTATTTTGTTCTTTCTTTGTAAGAGATTTTACTACTGTAGGTCACTTAGTTTCGTCGGTGGCCTAGTGGTTAGGCTACCGGACTCGAAATCATGAGATTGCGGGTTCGGAGGCTCGAGCCTCAGCTCGGTCCGACGGTGTGTCCTTGGGAAAGGCACTTTGCATAAATTTCCCTCTTGGCTCTGTCCTTTCGGAGATGAACGTTAAACTCGAAGATCCTGCCTCTTAAATAACCTACTAGTGTTGATAGGGCCGTTAAACCTATACCATTTCACCATTTTTTTAAAGGTCACTTAGATTAACAGGAATCAATAGCTATGAATGCGGAATTGCTTTTAAAATGAAACAGAACCAATAGCTACGAATGCTCAATATCCTTGAATGCTCAAAATGTGATACACTATTCTCTGCCAGAACTGGTCTATTTTGTTCTGTATTTGTAAGACTTTTAACTACCGTAGGTCACTTAGATATGCTAAGGAATCAATAGCTACGAATGCGGAATAGCTTTTAAAATGAGAAAGAACCAATAGCTATGAATGCTCAGTATCTTTGAATGTTCAACATGTGATAGAATGTGGCAGTAGCCACAAGTCACCTTAAACCTTTAATTTAGAAAAAAATTTGCTTGAGAAATATTCTTCTGTGCGGATCCATTTTGGTCATCGTTAGACATTGACTGACGGCACCCCCTAAGTTTGTATGTCTGTGTGTTGCCTGTTGTTGGTTGTGGGCAATTAAAAAGACTCTGTGTGGGTTTGAGGCTGCTGTTCCCCGGCTCGTTTCTGGTTCCCGTTAGTTCACAAATGTCACTGTTTCTCGCACAATGCATGTAAATACTTGTTAAATTAACTCATTCGGCAGAAAAAATACCCTTTGTGCGCCGTTTCTGAGGCTTAATCCTCGGCGTCCCTTGGCTTATAAATGATTACCAAGATAATGGTTGTCTGACACCTTCCTGGTCTGAAAATAGCCATTCTTGTAAGATAACGGTGTGACTTAACGGTTAACTGAACCTCGTATTAAACTCATATAGCTTGTATTGCGTTAATGAGTCGTGCGCAACGGTATTTGACGATTTTTAAAATAATTTTTTTTTTTTTAGTAACGTTTGGATGAAAAGAATCACATTGTAATGTCCATTTATTGTTGTGGTTAGATTTTTTTAAAAACATGTACATGTTTTGCGTCTACTTTAGATCAATTAAGAGGCGCTCTTTGATACTGTCTGTCAGGGTCAACCGGGTTCAAAAGGCTACGTCCTAGCAGAAAGACCGAGATACTCATTAGAAATCCCCCC
>NW_004797531.1:144318-146515 GCF_000002075.1 Aplysia californica
GGAAGAGGAGGCCGTGACGTCAGGCGTGAAAGACAATTATAACTTATTGAAAGGAAACCCCAATGAGATCTTTCCCAGCGAGCTGAGTTTCTCACAATATTATGCTTTTATGCTTACATAGACGTGGTCAGCTCAGTTGATATCACAATGGACTTCAGTTCAGATGGCCCTGGTTAGAATCCCCAACAGGGATTTCTTAGGTTAATTTAGTTAATGAGTTTTTTATGCTTCCGCTAACTCGATTCTATCCTGTCGGAGATTGGCATTATATTCGTAGGTTGGCTGAGCTATTGTGGGTGAGGAAGAGAGCCCAGAAAACTCGAGGAACGGCACAGATTTGTCTGTTCGGACTTGGGAACCACATTACTCGCGTAGGAATTAACATGATGCTGACTAGAATTACTTTACAACTGATACACGCTTATTGCAACCACTCCGGTGACTCAAACTTGCGTCGTTTTGTGGAGTTTTTAAGGTTTTCAACTCATTTGGCGCGGTCTTACCGGAGACAGATGTTAAATTCAGAAGTCCCGCCTCTTAAATAACCTAAAAGTGTTGAAAAGGGCGGGTTTAAACCCATAACACTATCCACACCAACAATTCCACTCGCAGTTTGTGTGAAACAGCGTCAACAACACCGAACTGGGTTTGATAAATTAGCGAATTGTCGAAATCGAACGCTGGGCCATCATATTATTGTCCGATGTCATAACATTTCAACAATACTAGATTTCCGTGGTGAATAAAACTGGGGGTGCGTAGTTCTAGTCTGTTGTCTTTGTCGGATTGGAATGTACCGCTGGTAGGCTTTATACTTTTTTTCCTTTTAGTCCTGGTTTTATTATCTGTCCCTTTATCGTCCTTTTTTCCCTAGCCTCGTGTGGCTGTTATTGTGTCAATTTGCTTCTCTGAATTCAAACTAAACTAAAAACCAGCGGAGACTACCCCGCCGGCGTCGTTCATGTAGCTGTTAAGCGCTTTGCTGTCGCGCGCAGGAGACGTAGGTTCGATTTTCAAGTGGAGAGCAGTCTTTATCGAGTATCTAAGTCTTTCTGTTGGGGTGTTGTATCCCCCTCAGCTCAGGTTGGCCCCTGACAGTCAGGATGGGAAACCCGCCTCCTAAATGAGATCTAAATTCTATTGATGGCGGCGTAAAACACCTACGGTTTATTTATTTCACACTACGTCGAAGTTTTTGTCCTGGCAAGAGCTCGGAATAGTTAATTATTATATTTGCGCACGCTCTCCCTGAGCGGCTTAGTAAAGAGATGCCTTTATATTGTGGTGCAAACCATTAGTCCATTATTTTTGCGTACACGCTTTCCCTGGGTGCCTCAGTAAAGAGATGCCTTTAAATGTAGGGCAATCCCGTACGTTGCCTTTCTTCTTCCATTATGGTACAACTATGCTATGCGGATGGTTGGAGGGCGCCACTGGTAGGTCCTACTTCTTTACTTTCCCTCTGTCTGCGCCACATATTTTTATCCAGCACAGGATAACCATTATTGAGTTGACGTGCTTCTCATTACTAAAACAAACAAATGCACCACTATTTTTTTTAGTAGAGGTTTTACGGCGCTCGCAACTGCATAAGGTCATATGAGCGCCAGAAGATTAGAGGTGTTACAAGAGAGTAACAAACATAAACAAGAAGAAGGGGGGAGATAAGGACAATAGATGTTTTATAGGAAAGAAGAAGCAACAGAATGTACCACTATGCCATGAGACCATAGAATCTAAATACATTTACTCCCTGTACGTGTGCCTTTAAGAGTTGCTACGTCGTGTGCCATGTCACGTGACACCGGTTTTTCAAGGTTTGTGCAAACTCGTGAACAATCCGTTTGTGGTAATTTAACGAAATCATGTCTCTGCCATATCAGGTTCCAACCTCTCGAGAACAAGACGAGGCTGGGTAGATTGAATTTCCTGAAAAAAAATATTTTTAAATCTTTTCTTGGCTTGACTTGTATGTTTAGATTTAATGGAGAGTATAATCGAAAGTATTGTTTACAAAACACCCCTCTCCCACCCCCCCTCCCCCGTCACTCCTCTTTTCTTCCTTTCTGCCTTTCTGCCCTGAATGTTACTGTCTACCAGTGGTACGCCTCCCCCCCTTCCACGAACCTGGCCCTCTCATTCTCTTTCTCTCCCCTGTCTGCCTGTCTGTTTGTCTGTCTGTCTGTCTGTCTGTCTG
>NW_004797531.1:149112-150061 GCF_000002075.1 Aplysia californica
GGGGGGGGCGTAGAAAAGGGGTACTACCTTGACAATTGGACGCGAAACAAAAGGTGAAGAGGTAGACAGGTGCGATCCTTGCGATGGTCTGTAGTAGCTTCTCATTACCTGAAGGCGTCCCTTTTGTCAATATGTACATCATAAGATAAGATAAGATAAGATACGCTAATACTTTATTATCCCAGAGGGAAATTTTTCTTGCTGGACAGGACCGTAAAAACACATGCAGGTATACATTAAAAAATATTGAATTATATGTTACTCTCATTAAAATTCAATATGAACAGAGGAGTAAAGCTGACAAAATGTACTTATCACATCAGATGCATCATTCAACCTCATGCAGGGATTTAAGTACAAGACCTTTAGAGTTATAAAGGTACATACTCTAAAGGGCAATACATATCTATGCTTATTCTGACAATAACCTTATACTAGATGGTAAACATTTTAAAAAATATCTTTCTTTGTTTTTAGAGGTTCATATCTGTCGCTGTGTGATCTGACAATTGGCGTGGAAAGGGGGTGTGATGGGTCGTTTCTAATGCTTTTTTTTTTCTTTTTTATACTTGTGGTGTTAAACATCTCTTCAATTCTAGTAAAATCAGATCCAGAGATCTTGCTGGCTTTCTTAATGGTTCTGTCAAATTTTTCCTTATCTTTCATCCTATAATTCCCAGCCCAGCAGCAAATAAAAAATAATAACACGCTTTCAATAATAGAATTGCATAAAAGGGACATAATCTTAATATCGACACGGAAACTTCTTAATTTCCTTAAAAGGAACATTCTTTGATTTACTTTTATGGACAAGAGCAGCGTGGGGATTCCAGTCAAGTTTGTTATCAATTGTTACACTAAGGTACTTGTAATAGCTTACCACCTCCACCTCTTCATTTTTAGTTAAATAGTGGTTGCAAGTGGTCTTTTTTTAAAAACTCTTAAGTCT
>NW_004797531.1:151074-151960 GCF_000002075.1 Aplysia californica
ATATGAGCGCCAGAAGATTAGAGATGTTACAAGAGAGTAATAAACATAAAAAGAAAGAGGGGAGATAAGGACGATTGATCTATGTTTGATAGGAAAGAAGAAGCAAACCTCACCAGAGCACCCGCTAACCACCCACGTGTCAGTGTATCACGTTTCTTTTAGGATGAAAGAGAGGAACACCCGGCGGACTCACGCCTGTGGGTGGTTGGTGGGTGGGTGCTCTGGTGTGGTTGGTGCCTTCTTTCCTATCGCTCTTCCTTTTCTTCGGCTCTTTTATGACTCAACTGTGTTGCAGGTGCCGCAAGACTCTTTGAAAAAAGACTAACTCCTGTGTAAGAAAATGTTGACAGAATGGCAAATGAAGAATTCATTAATGAACTGATAACGTAAGAGACGCGAAGAGCTGAGAGACAGACAGACACACACACACACACACACACACACACACACACACACACACACACACACACACACACACGCAAGGCGCGCGCGCACATACATACGCTCGCGCGGATAGAGAAAATCCGGTATCAGGGAAAGATATATTATTATACTTTTCTTGGAGGGGGGGAGGGGGAGAGTGGGGGTGCTGTTTAAGACTTCAGACGGCTGGACTCCGGGACAGAAGGAAAAGAATAGCAGAGAAACAGAATAGGACGGCGATAAGAGAGATTCAAAGATTCAAAATGATTTATTGATTTGAAAGGCCTTTGGCCCATACATCTACATATTATATTTTAACATATGGTTCGGCAATTACATACATTGGTGCAGGACATTGGATGTTTAACATGAATTGGACATGCACGCCCACATACACGTATGCACGCACGCACGCACGCACACACGCACGTGACGCACGCACATACACTCATACACACTCCTG
>NW_004797531.1:154911-157692 GCF_000002075.1 Aplysia californica
AATGTCATGCTCATAGCTGTGCCTAAACTGCAACAGGGAACTGCAGCTTTTTCTTTCCTAATCCTTACTATCGTCATTTTTCCTCAACTTATTTTGTATGTTTGTCACACTCTTGTGACCCGCTATTTCCGGGGTGCCTGGAAAGTTGAAACAGACCTTGTGCTGTTGAAGCTAGAGAGGTGAACAGAGTAAGTCTGATTCCCTGTAAGGACTTCGCTGTTGACGTCTACCCCTTGGCGCTCATATGACCTTATGCAGTTGCGAGCGCCGTAAAACTTTACTAAAACAAAAAGGCAGTAGACATGAGTTTTGATTACCTTCTCGGATGTTATTTTATTGCCGCCTGCCTGTGTGTACCTAACTAAGCCTCGAGTGGCCCTGGCACTTAGTGTTGAAGCGGTCTGCCTCTATAGTGTCCTAATTGTGTCGATGGAGAATAAAGCTCTTACAGTCTTCAGTCAAAAGTTCGGATGTGATTTCCTCTTTCCGAAACGCTTTCCTGTGTTACGGTCCCGCCTATCTTTTCTTGACGAAATGTGGCCGTCGTTTGCTTGCGGACTCGTAGTTGCTGGCACTCCACGCCACGCGCTACTACTCATCAACTTCGACGACACCACGGCGATAAAGTGCCTGTGGCTCCATGTTGCTTTACTGCTACTGTAGCTGTCTCTCCCCGTGCTCACACGGCCTTTCGGTGGTTTTTGTGCCTTGGAAACCTCCATTCCGTGAATTAAAAACGTTGTTGGTGTTTTTAACGCCCTTGTCGACACTCTTTTTAGATCATTTAGGAGATGTGCTTCGACCCCGCCTGCCAGCACCAACCTTAACGGAGAGGGATACAACTTCTCAGTAGAAAGACCTAGGTACTCGATTAGAATTTCTCCCCAAACAGAACTTGGCTTTGGAGCGTATGATGGCGAAGCGCTTTATTGCAACACCACAGGCGGCGCCCATTCTGGGGATGAGTATGGCGGCGAGATTTCTCTTGTGTTGGTTTATTTTTGTTATGTCGATCTCCCCTGGCTTCCTCCTGTCCTTGGGCGCACCGTGAGCTCAGTTAGTATGACGCTGGGCTTCGGAGGGGATGGCTCCTGTTCGAATCCCCAAATGGGCGTTCTGAACTTGGTTTGTTTGGGGGAGTCTTTTAGGATTTCCACTTAACTTGTTTGGCCACTTAAATAAACTTATAGTGTTGCACCGGGCATTTGATTTATGGGATTTCGCACACTTTAGGCACCCATTTTGCTCTGCTCTATCGGAGATGGATGTTTAGTTCGGAGGTCCCGCTTCTAAAATAATCTTAGTTGGTGGTTGACGGGTGCTCTGGTGTGGTCTGCTCCTTCTTTCCTATCAAACGTCTATCGTCCTTATCTCTCCTTCCTTTTGGTGTACGTTACTCTCTTGTAATACATCTATTCTTCGTCACTTATGTGACCTTATTGTGTTACAAGTGCCGTAGAGCTCTTACGAATACTAAAAAAAAATAAAAAATCTTAGTGTTGGAACTGGGGCAATTTGAGGAGTTTTCATCGCTGATGGCACACTAAGTCTTGACCCAGTCCTGATGAAAATAGAAGTAAAGGCGGGTAGTTTGAGAGTGTCACGGATAGATCCTATCTCTTTACTTTCCCTCTGTTGTTTGTGTCTATGTCTTCCTTTTTCTTAGAGCTAAATGCCTATAATTGTGTTAGTGTGCTTCTCTTTATTTAAACAAACTAGAAGAAAGTCAAAGCTGTGTGTTAGCACATACTGTTTTTTAAGTGAAATATTCAGCTAAAACTAGGTTTTGTGTATCGGCAATGTTATTTGATATAACAAGTGTACACCTCTCTGTGGATTTAAACGTCGCTGGTCAAATTAATGGAAATATTCAACGGAACCTCTTTCTTTTTGGTTTTTGTTCATAGCCTGCATCCATGATTCCCTCTATTGTTTTAAGCGATTTCACGCGGCTCAGTTTGGCTGATTGTGTTATTAGAGTGTCCGTTTTCGGAATCCATTATATATTTGGCAACTTGGAAACACATGTGTCACTTTTCCCATAAAACTACGACAGCTACAGAGTTGCAAGTTAGTAAGTACCTGCAAAAAGATAGATAGATCCCCATGACGGAGCCCGATTTTTGATTTCTTCATTTCCTGAATTTAGAAAAACATATTTGACAAAAGGTTCCCTTCCTTCTGTGGCCTTTATGATTATTCCACTGAGAAACGGAACAAATCTGCGTAGCTGTCCTCCTCAGCGGAAGTGCCGGAAGTGATATTCACGAGGCGTATTTTGTTTTGAGAGTATAGATCTAGACCGTACTTCTATATTTTTGCTTCTCTCAAGATTTATTGCTCCACTCCAGTAGAGTATAAATATAGTAGGCTAATTATTTTCAGTTAATGTTAATGCACCAATCATTTCTTTCATCCAAATGGGGCCCAGCTAGTAAGATATTTGCAGACAGAATATTTATTTATTTATTTATTTATTTATTTATTGATTTATTTATTTATGGTAGGATCAACAGGTGGGTGCTCGGATAGATCTATAGAACTGCGCAGCTCCACCATCCCCACCCGTCCCTTCCCTCTTGCTGTATGTTCCATTCACATCGTGTGTCTGGGCGCACGATGTATTTATAGTCGGCGGCCAAAGCCGACGGGAGCTTCAAAGGATTTCATTGATCAGAGTTGTCTTAATCTGGTGCTGGGTCTAACTCGTCCCTACTATCGATCACAGACCTTTACGTTTCGTCCTCTCTCTCTCTCTCTCTCTCTCTCTCTCTCTCTCTC
>NW_004797531.1:158433-159654 GCF_000002075.1 Aplysia californica
TCTATCTATCTATCTATCTATCTATCTATCTATCTATCTATCTATCTATCTATCTTTCACCCTGTCTCCTCCCTCTCTCTCCCCCTCTCCCTTTCCCTCTTGCTCCCCCCTCCCTCCCTCCCTCTCTCCCTCTCTCCCTTGTGTGTACGTGCATGCCTTTCCACCGTATTGTAAGTATAGATTTACTGTTTTCAGAAAGAGAAACTGACTGATAGAAGGGGGGGAAAAACGAAAAAAAGAGGAGAGAGAAATAAGGGAGGAAAGGTTATGATAGAGAAAAATGGTTGTGAAAGTCACAGTAGCGTTCACACCCAAGTCGCGCTCTCTGCTCATGCTACTAAAAGGTGAGCGTTCCCTCTGGCATGAGGCCGCAATCTAGCTCGGCCCATAAGCGATTGAGATGGACGAACCCCCAATATGCCATGCATTAAATATTAATGACGCGTTTTTTTTATTCTATGAGCTCTGGGAATCAGCCCCGGCCCATTCTGTTGTACTGTTTCACAGTCAAAGGAGTCTGCTCTTAAAGGGGTCTACGGGGTTTTCTCCATCAAGTTAATCCGTTATTACCGCAAATTGACCCACAATCTGTTCTTCTATGCCTCCATGTTGATCGTTAATGTCTCCTTTTAGCCACCCAAGTTTTCTTCAGCAATGTGTGTATCATGAGTTTGGATTAGATGTTTAGAACGCGCCTGTCTGCGGTGAATGAGAAGTATTATTCCTTTTGTCCACCAAAGTTAATGCTTTATCGACCATGCCAGGATAGCGTGTTACCACCATAATTTATGTGTCCATATTTTTTGCTCTTTTATGTTTGGCCCTCAGGACTGGAAAAAGAGGTAAATTATGTATGGGCCTCATAGCGTCCACAGTTTTAATGTCCATGAGTGTCGTTTGATAGTGCATCTAATGTATGACTCGACTCCCAATACACGACTCATAATAAGGCAGATTGCGAAGCAATGTGATATCTGAACTCGTCCTGCTATCCCAATTGCTAAATGTCGTAGATCTGGATCGTGGTGTTGAAACCCTGGTTCGAATCCCCACTGGCGTGTTCCTGTTTCGGCTGTTTGGTGTGGGTAGTTGTAGGGCGCTACTGGCATTTCCTACTCCTTTTCTTGCCCGCTGTTATTTCTTTCTGTCTGCCTGTCTAACCCTTCCCTGCTCCAAGTGACCGTAATTACGTCTACGTGCTTCTCTTTACGTAAACAAACA
>NW_004797531.1:162379-171386 GCF_000002075.1 Aplysia californica
TCTCTCTCTCTCTCTCTCTCTCTCTCTCTCCACCCCTTCAGTCATCCCCCCTCCCCCCTTTAGCACTTTTCTCTCTCACACTATTTATCTCTCTTTTGATTACTTTCTCTTGACCACTTCTATCAGTTCTACTAAAAACGTACTAAACTTTTTTTTTGGGGTGGGGCTGGAAAGGGGGAGAGGGATGAAATGGTGAAATGGTATCTTGTAAGGATCATGCCTGTCTAAGAAGAGTCATTGTGTTGTCTTGTGGCCTTGGAGATACAGGTAGGTTGGGAAAGTGAAATGGAGATTGCACTTGAAAAGTACACTTCTAAATTCTTATTTTGTATACTGCCAAAGTGAAATGTAGCCATTTGTAGGCTCCAGTATTACTCAACTCTCCACTCTAAACTTTTCTTAAGGGATGGTTGGAGTTTTCCCTGGGTGGCTCCTACTTCTTGTCTTTGTCACTATTCTGTCTGTGTGTCTGTCTTACTTTTCCCTCTGCACTAAATGACAGATATATTGATGTGCTTCTCTTCACTCAGCAGACGGATGGAGAGAGCCACTAGTAGGTCCTACTTTTTTCTTTGCCTCTGTTGTCTCTGTCTGTCAGTCTTACTTGTTCCTGCCATAAATGACTGTTATTGTGTCAGTGTGCTTCTCTTTGCTGAAACACAAAACTCTCAAGTTCTTGTACTAAAGCTCAGTGCATGTGGTTAGATCCATGGAGGGTGCCACTGATAGGTCCTACTTCTTTATTTTCTGTCTTGTTGTTTCTGCCTTTCTACTTTACTTTTCTGTAGCACAAAATGACAAATACTGTGTGGATATGCTTCTACTTACTCACAATCAAACTCAATTTTTTTTCTGTGTGTCAGAGGGGCCAAGAAGAAACCATATCTGACCACCCAGCAGTTCTGTGATTTCCTCAACAAACAGCAGCGAGACCCTCGCCTCAACGAGATCCTCTACCCCAACTGCACGCTGTCCCAGGCGGACACACTTATACACCGCTACGAGAACAAGTCCGGCATGGCACAAAAAGGTAAGCACCTCGTGCACATATGTGCACATTAGTGCACGTTGGCTTGACGATCAAACGGGAGAAGGTGAACCTATGAATGTGTTTTCATGCTACTGTGACTTACTTGTTGGTACAAGGAAGACGTAATGATATGTGAAAGGTGAAAGTATGGACCTTCAGGCTGTTGTGTCACACTAAATGGTGCTCTGGGAAAACCTGACACCATTGAAGAGGTGAATGTATAAACATATCCTGTAGACTTGCATTATGATATCCAAGACTGTCTGTGATGTAATTCCGATTCACTATGGAGTGCACCGTTTGACTCTATTTGGAACCAATTGAAGGGGGCAAGGAGGGAAAGGTTGCGTGAGCGCTTGACTATGGTGAAATTGGTGTTCTGCCTCTCACTTGCGTACTCATAAGGCACACCAGTCCAGCCAAATTTTTTTTAGAGGGCAAAGAGCCGGGGCCATGACCGTGCCCAGTCTAGGATTATGTCATTATTCAAGTCTATGAGGTATCCTCATGTTGTTGTCTCACACTCAGTGTGACCTGGGGTAGATGTGACTGTGCTGTTATCTCGAGCAATGTCTACAGGTGAAAGTGAAGGGTAAGGTGAACTTGTTTCCATGGTTGTCCCTCTGTCAGACTTGTGGCTTTGGGAAGATGGTCAATGATTTCGTCCAGCGCTGTTGTTCTTCAGTATTATGTCTTTGTGTTGTGTTCAATGAAAACTGGTCAGGGTGGTTGGTGGACACTCTAGTGTGATATACTCCTTCTAATTCTTCCTGTATATTGTATATTGGTTATCCTGAGGTCATTATTGCATTGGCTTGCCATTGTCTGATCTTGAACAACCCCAGGGATGAGTTTTCGTAGTAAATAGTTAAATAGTTTGGCAGTCTTCCAGTTTGGAACATTTTGATCAGACTTGATCAACCCTCAGAAAATGACTATTAAAGAGTAGAATTACAAAAACCGATAGTTTTCAGGGAAATCTTAGGGTTGAATCTTACTTTCCCGAATCCACCAGGTCTGGATAATAGATAGTATTTGTAGAGAGCAAATCCCCGCTCAACAGCAAGGTCCATGTGCTTCACAATCTATACTATTACCCCAGCAGACTTTAGAGAATTCTGAAACAACCTCAACTTCCTGGGAAGCATACAATGCAAGCGGCCATTTATAGGCGCTAAAACACTAGCATACTGACTGACAAGATCTTTCGCTGTCTATAGCCGGGTACCCATTCCCACCTGGGTGAAGTGAGGAAAATTTATGTAAAGTGCCTTTCCCAAGGACACAACGTCGGGCCTGCAGCTCGAACCCCCGAATCCACAACCTCACAATTACGACTCGGGTAGTCGAACCACTAGGATAAAGCGTTCCAACCTGGAAGGTGGCCAATACTCTGCTCGTAGTTTTGCAGGGAGTTCAAAACAACGGAAGATTTTTTTTTCCAGAGCTCGATGAGGTTGTCCTGGTATTTTGTACTTTACACCGACTCCTCGGAAATATTCACACAAAGAAAGCAGTAATTGTATTTTTGGGTATCAAGATAGAATACTGGAAAGCTCAGAGTGATGAACGGCCTTCATTTAAAATGAAATTTCCTAGTATTTATTGCTGTCTGCTTGCAGGAAATACGTTTTCTTGTTTTGTCAGAAGCCTCATAACATGAAAATTTGTTTTGTAATTGTAAGAAGCAGTCTAAATTGTTTAGACTGTTCCTGTAGCAGTTTTTCCTGTCATCGTTTCTTTCAATCTGATCTGTTTTGTTCTTGTGTGCGTGTGGTTGAGGTTGTGGACCCTCTGATATGTGTGCTTTCTCAATCTCTCTTCGGTGTTTCTATCGTATATTTTGTTCCTGTTCAAATATTCAGGCGTCTGTGGTGTAGCAGTTAGGTCATCCACTGTTACAGAAAGAGGACATGAATTGGTTCCCAAGTCAGGAAGTTTTTTCTCGAGTGTCTCTGCTTGTCTGCTGTGATGTTGTATCCCTCTCAAGACTTGGTTTGCCCCAACAAGCAGGGTTGAAGCAGCCTGCTTCGTAAATGATTCCAGTTGTGTTACTGGGACGTAAAAACTTTACAATTACGATCACAAATATGACCGGTGTGCAGCTGACTCA
This sequence comes from Aplysia californica, assembly GCF_000002075.1. Lineage (NCBI taxonomy): Eukaryota > Metazoa > Mollusca > Gastropoda > Aplysiida > Aplysiidae > Aplysia > Aplysia californica. The sequence goes on from NW_004797531.1 coordinate 165,523, forward strand.
CCATAAACTACACCAAAAGTGTCTCTTAATGATCTCTATCGGGTTTTGTGTGTATGTCTAGCAATGTGCAGATTTATCCGACTTGAATTTTAAAAACAAGACAGTATTGAATTTTAGGCAGTTTCCTCATGTAGCAAGGCCTTGAGTTCCGACATTCTGTCATCATCAATTCTGCTGTAAGAAATTTAATTACGTGAATACCCAATGGGTGTGCACTGCAAATTAAGTCACTCATCTTTTTTTAGACAAAAAGATGCCCATAGAAATGCCGCTGGTGACATTTATGTCAATATGCTTTTATTAATTAAAGAGTGTAATGTCTTGTGTGTACATATATATATATATATATATATATATATATATATATATATATATATATATATATATAAATATATATATATACAAATATATATATATACAAAAAGTAGGAGTAAAGATTATTCTGAAGCAACTTCAATTTCAGAAGTGGAGCAAAACCACATCAACTTTTAAGGATTCTTGCAGGAAACTACCTTTTATTTATCATAGGTTCACCATTTCAGTAGGCCTACTATAATGTGTCTTCTGCTAGTCTGTTTTACAAGAAAAAGAGAGCCACTTTATTTTGCCAGTTAGAATATTGTTCATTTAGTTATAGTTGTATTTTTTTGAATGAGGATCTATGATTTTTCATCTTTTTAATTATGGTGAAAATATGTCTTTTATATATTAAAGCGTCTCACAGATATTGTGTTAACTGGCTTTTTCCCACCCTGTAATCAATCTGAAAGTAATCTGTGCTTAAAATTTCTATCGTTTTTCTAGTCTATGTGAATTGTAACACTTTTTTGGTCAAAATTTACTCTTTGAAGTGATTAAGTGTTTTTCTTTTGTTCATAAGTGTTTATATTTTTGGCTTTCAAATATATTCATTTTAAAGTTGTCTTAATTTTTCAACTATGTATCTTGCTTCTATTACCAATTTCTTGGCAGATTAAGATGGGAATTATGTTTTCTTCTCTGACACTTTTGTGGATTTTCTGGGTTGACATTTTCATATGCTAGTACATATTGAGAAAAAAGGGGAAGGATTGAAATTTCAATCCCTCATGAGACAAGAATTTTTGATCCCTTCATGAAGTCTATCAGGCAATGCTACTTAAGTGAATATGAAGAATTTCACTGTACAGATTATTTCTTTGGTAATGTTGTCAGTTCAAACCCTGCTGATAAATAAATTGGATTTATTTTAGTTTTTCAGTTTGAGCTGAGTATATAAAACCAATGAACCATTGCTTTACCAGGGAAGCCCTTAATCTTAATATTTCATGAAAGTGATGAATGGGTCATTGTTCTGTTTTACTTTATCTGTTTCATAATTATCATCTCTTAGTGTAAAAACGTCGTTTCTTCTACTCATATTTTGTTTTGGCTCATTACTGAATATTGAATCTATGGTTGCTTCATGTTTTTGTCTTTTCTCTATTTTCTATGTTTGTTTCAGAAAAAGGTAAGTGGGAGTAGGCTGTGCTTTTTATGGATTTAATAAGCACCTTGGATGATTTCCTTTTTGATTACCTCGTGTATATGCATTTATTGATGTGCCTTATAATTAAACGAAAACCTTCTTCTGTTTTTTTTCTTTCTGAAAGCTAATTCATTCATCAAGACTTTATTGTTTTCCCGCCCTCTCTCTGTGCCGGTACAATTTTTTTTTTGGTACTGCCCCTATTTGTTGTATGTTTAAAGAGTGTCTTGCAGATTTCAAAGTGATAGATAGGTTAATCTGCCCATAGCATGCCATTATGTTTGGATGCGCTGTTGAAGAGTGGAATGAAGACTATTTGTTGAAACATCCTATAGTTCAGGTCATGCATGAGACCGCTCGAGTAGAGGAATCTCTACTTAGGATTCGTTCCCCTATGTCAGCCTCTCCTCTTCGTGGTTAATGCTTGCGAAAACAACCACAAGTTATGTAGAGACGATGGAGAGAAAAGAAATGTGTGTCCATGTATTTCTTGTAGTTTGTTTTATTTTCAGAGCCTTTCCTGTTTTGTAAAGAAAGGAAAAGGCATTTTGAGGGCTTTATTTGAAAAGTGGAGCCTTTTAAAGTTAATTACGCGATTTGAGACTGGATGCAGTTGTCTATTGTTTTTTGCAAAGTTGATCTTGATTTCCCTTATATGTTCTCTTTGCTTGTTTAGACTGCCTGTACTCTTTTTTTTTGACAAATGAAAACTAGACATTCTCAGGCACCAGTCTCACTTATGGTAGTTTGAAAGTGATAGAGGTGTACGAGCAGATATTATTTAATCTTCTTAAAGTTTTTGGTTTTAAAAAATTTCTTGCTCTAGTGTTGCGTTATGGCAGGTTTATTAATCATAACGATCGCGGATGTTATACTGTTCCAAAAACTAGCTCAAAGTGGAGAAGAAAGGGGATTAAACGAGGATCATATGAAAAATGCTACTTTATAGCAATTTCTTTGAACTGCCACATGCGCCCTCTCCCTTCCTTCTTTCCTCCCTCCCTCCCTCTCTCTCTCTCTCTCTCTCTCTCTCTCTCTCTCTCTCTCACACGCACACACGCATACGCCTCTTTTCTCTATCTCCCCCCCATCCAAACATGCATGTGTTCATTAGCACACTAGTAAGCACCATAGCTCATTTGTCTTTAAAGTTTTTCGCAGCTGTCTGTATCTAGAATAGACAAAGCACAGATAGCCTACCTAAAGCCCCACCCTATCTCATTTACTCTTTTCTGCAAGCCATAAATTCTCCTCTGGTACCCTGAGTGGTATGATGGAGGACAGCAGACAGATTATTTCATTTTACTCTCAAATTCAGCATCCACCGGTTTGTTTGTTTTGTTGGGGGGGGGGGGTATTTTCTTTCTTTCTTTTTTTCTTCTTTTGTTTGTCTCATTATGATGAAAACATTTTTTTTACAGAATATTTATTTCTTCAGCCAAGGGAGTTTGGACTATTATTTTTTCTCGTTATGTCTATGACAAACTCGACAATAATTATAATTTTCCTCTTTGCACCAAGCACGTTGCTTTTTCCGTCATTGAATCTGTTGCGTCAGCGTGTTACAGACTGGTAACCTAAGTTATGTCATTCGTGAACAGAGCAAGAATAGATCAGAATGGAATGAATAGTCCATATAACCTGTGTGCTATGTGATGCCCGTGGATGTACTTATGTCCACTCAATCTGGACTGCGGCTAAACTAAAATTACCAACTTTTACATGGAAGCCACTTCTTGCAGCCTGTAGTGGTTTCTCCCCACCGACTGCTCTTGGTCAAAGTAAGTTGAGAGAATCTAGAGAATTTGTGTGGGTGGTTGGTGGGTGCTCTGGTGTTGTTTGCTTCTTCTTTCTTATCAAACGTCGATCATCTTTATCTCCCCTTCTTCTTTTTTATGTTTGTTATTCTCTCGTAACACCTCTAATCTTCTGGCGCTCATATGACCTTATGCAGTTGCGACCGCGTAAAACCTCTACTAAAACTAAACTAAGAGATTTGGTTTTTTTTGTGGTGCTGTCGACTCATAGTTCTTGTCCCATCTGAAGCTTTTATTTCTGGTCACAGTACTCATAGTTCTATGGTTCGTACAGTTTCTCATGCTAACAGTTTCGTGTAATTTTCTTTGTAAAAAAAATTCTGTTTGCAAAGCACTGCTATTTTTGTGTGCTGCCTTACATTTTGACTGACATTAAGGTTTTAATGTCTTTTATTCTGAACAGTCAACATGACAGTTTATCCCTTTGGAATATCGCAAAATTCCTGACCTATAAATACAAGTTTACAGTAACGACAGCTTTAGCTGTTTTAAATTTTTTTTTCTTGGGGGGGGGGGGGGGGGGGGGGGGGGGTTGAGTTTGAAAAAAACAACAACAGTGCAGCGTGAAGAAAATCAACATCGCTATTGATTGCAGTGATATCGGTAATGTATACCATTGTCTGTACTCAGGCAAGGTCGGCTTTTTGAGGGGTTTTTTGTTTTGTTTTTGTTTTTGTTTTTAACAATAAGCTTACGAAATCGGTAATGGCTTCAATTTTTGTAGGGCAAAGCGTGTTCCTGAAGATTTTCAGCATTTCAAAGCCATGTGCAAATTTCCCAGTGCATTGAGTAAAAGAGATAAAAAGATAATATGACGTTTCAAACATGGGCATGAGAAAGTGAACGGACCATTTTAGTGTTAATTGTAGGCTACTTGCTATACAAGATACATCTGTTGTCGCAGCAATACAGGCGTAACCTCTCCATAATTATGTCCTGTGGTGTGCTCTTCATGTTTCATGTTACTGGTGGCACACTATTCAAAACTGCCCGGTTCCTATTTGATACGATCTAGTTTGCAACCTGAGCATGATGCAAAGGCTGGATTACTTCCCCTTTTTTGTTCCCTTTGCAAGGTTCTGGACCCATTAGTCTCCCGTGCACACATTGTGAATATATTATATGGACATGCCATGCTCTTAGATTTCTTTTCCTTTTGTCTTTGTGTTTGTGTTTGCTTGAACCCTATCTTCCCTAAGTAAGGTAATTTACTCTTGTGGGAAACATACGCATGTATTGTTGTCCAAGTTAAAAGGTAGGCTTAGATGTTTGAGAAGTTTGCTCGACCAATCATTTGTATGATTAGGGCTAGGTTTCAATGTTTGTAGGAATGTGCATGCTAGAAGGTGTTACTTTCCCTAGTTATGGTACAAAAGTTTGGAGAAAAAAATATGTGGAAAGCTATGATACGAAAGCTACCATATGAGCATGCATGGACTCAGATGCCATATTTGTGCTTCCCCGCCAATGTGTAGACAGTTTTTTGATAAATCAAAATCCTTACTTAAACATTGATTAACCGTCTTTTATTTGTTTACTTACTTTTTCATTTGTAATATAAGACTGCTGGTATTTTTTTTTTTAGACATGTGGGTTTTTATATGTTTGAGAAGGGGGAGGGGGGGAGGGGAGAAGAATGTAGATGTATAATTCGACTGCTTAGTGTAAGGCTACGCTATACGCCATTTTTGAAAAGTGACATATTACAGTCTTAAATTGAGTAGTCGATGTGTGTGGAAACCAGTGTCTGTTTTGGACTATTATTTTTTCTCGTTATGTCTATGACAAACTCGACAATAATTATAATTTTCCTCTTTGCACCAAGCACGTTGCTTTTTCCGTCATTGAATCTGTTGCGTCAGCGTGTTACAGACTGGTAACCTAAGTTATGTCATTCGTGAACAGAGCAAGAATAGATCAGAATGGAATGAATAGTCCATATAACCTGTGTGCTATGTGATGCCCGTGGATGTGCTTATGTCCACTCAATCTGGACTGCGGCTAAACTAAAATTACCAACTTTTACATGGAAGCCACTTCTTGCAGCCTGTAGTGGTTTCTCCCCACCGACTGCTCTTGGTCAAAGTAAGTTGAGAGAATCTAGAGAATTTGTGTGGGTGGTTGGTGGGTGCTCTGGTGTTGTTTGCTTCTTCTTTCTTATCAAACGTCGATCATCTTTATCTCCCCTTCTTCTTTTTTATGTTTGTTATTCTCTCGTAACACCTCTAATCTTCTGGCGCTCATATGACCTTATGCAGTTGCGACCGCGTAAAACCTCTACTAAAACTAAACTAAGAGATTTGGTTTTTTTGTGGTGCTGTCGACTCATAGTTCTTGTCCCATCTGAAGCTTTTATTTCTGGTCACAGTACTCATAGTTCTATGGTTCGTACAGTTTCTCATGCTAACAGTTTCGTGTAATTTTCTTTGTAAAAAAAATTCTGTTTGCAAAGCACTGCTATTTTTGTGTGCTGCCTTACATTTTGACTGACATTAAGGTTTTAATGTCTTTTATTCTGAACAGTCAACATGACAGTTTAT
>NW_004797531.1:171486-175201 GCF_000002075.1 Aplysia californica
TGGGGTGTTAATGCAAATACTAACTGGGTTGTCACGATGTTACACTGGATTTGTCCAAGGGAAAAGTTTGATGAGCGGATAGATTTTTATTAGAGCATATTAAAATGAAGTCGGAATGTTTTGTTGAAACCAGAGAGTTTACTTTCAACTAGAACAATTTTCTCACTAAACCGAAGCTCAGTTCTGTTATTCTATTTGTTTTTGTTCATTGTTTTAAAAAATTATCAGAGCTCCGGTTGTTCTTGGTTTTATTTTTAAGAACTACATTTTCCCCCTTTTAAATCTGTAGATGGCGTATTTTTTCAGGGTTCTTCAGAATGGGTTGTAAAATTTTTATTTTGATACATCCCCTTTTAGTCCCATACTCACAACCCAGATGTCTTTACATTACATTGTTCTGCATAAGGATATTCATATAGTAATTTCAGTTTTTTTGTATAGGAGTTAGTGTATTAAGTATTTTCTAAGAATTGTGTTCCTTCGAGCATTCACATATATTAAAACCTTCTTTCGGTCATGTTGATAAATAGCTCTGTTTATCTTACAATTTTTCTTGGTTGTGGGAGTGCACCTCATCACAGAATGTGTTGTTAAAAGAAGAAAAGGAATTAATTTATTACATTAATACATGAAGTGTAAACTTTGGCTTGGTGCAATAGCTTCTTGTCAGATTTCGGGGATCATGGGAATGTTAAGATGATTCCATTATTTTGACGAATGCCTGATTTCACCATGATCCATGATGAAGCACAAATGACAAAGTTGTTGGTCTGTCTCTCCGGCTGCTGAGAACTTGTGACTCCTGACTTTCGATATACCCCCGGGGCAGTGCCACTGACTGAAATGTCTTTAGGCCATTCCCAAAGGGGGGACATATCTCGTTCAAGCACAGTAGAATTGTAAATGGGCTGATTCATTTCACGCTCATAACTGTGCCTGATCTACTTCCTCTTCTTCTTTTGTATGTTTGTCACTCCCTTGTGACCTGCTATTTTGGGATGCCTTGATAGTCGAAGTAGACCTTGTGTTGTTGAAGCTAGAGAGGTGAGCAGTCTAAATCTGATTCCCTGTAAAGACACCTCTGTTGACACCCATCCCTTGGCGATCATATGACCTTATGCAGTTGCGAACGCTGTAAAACCCTCTACTATAAAAAAAAAAAAAAAAAAGACTTTAGATATACATACAAGATGGAAGTCTGAGAGTTCTCATCTCACTGTTGTTGTCTTGTTGGGATGAGAATTGCAACTTCTCCTTACTATATTTGTTTTGGGACCATTGCCTTAGTAAAGTGCATTAGTGTTTGTGGTGTAGTGATACGATGCCTTGCCGCAGCATGCAGAAGACCTGAGTTCGATTCTCGAGTGAGCTTAATTTTTATTGAATATTTTGGTACTTCTGCTTGGGATGTTTTTCTTCCTATCAGCCGGAGTTGGTCCTTACAGTCAGGGTCAGAAGCCTGCCTTCTAAATATCTAAATTTTGTCAAGGAGGGTGTAAAAACATCTACATAAAAAAATAATGAGGCGTATAGATGATTGAGGGCGCCACTGATAGGTCCTATTTCTTTGCTATCCCTATGTAGTTTCTGTCTGTCTAAATGGCTGTTATTGTTTCAATGTGCTTCTCGTTACTCCCTCCAAAAAAGGATTGTTTTTTTCTAAAACAAAAGGAATTTAGTGTAGTCATGAATATGGTGAATTGTTGCCAGATTTTATGTGTTTGAAGCGTATAGCAAAATATACTCCCCTGTTATTGATCTAAATGTTTTAGCTTTGCATTTATTTTATTATTGCTTGTTGTATCTGTGGTAAGCAAGTTGCACAGAAAGGATTATTTTTCTTTTTTCTTTCTCTGCACTTTTAAATCTGATCAGGTTTTTTTTTCTTTCTAATTTTTAAAACATGTTATCACCAAATATTACGCATCGGTCTAGTTTTTTGGCTTTGTCTTTCATTTTGACAACTTTTAATGCTGTACTGAAAAAAACCCCCAAAACAAAACAAGCAAAAGAAAGCATGAGGTTCACTTTGCCAATTAGCTGTTTCTGCTCCAACTCAAGTTGCTCACAGATCACTTGTGTCTGGAAGTTCTTCTTGCCTTACTGACGAGTGAATAATTTTGTTTTATGGTAGTTTTTCCTCTCCTCTTTTTGCTTTATTCTAAAGCTTAAACTTGATGATGTATTGTCTTTATTTGTCAGTTGGCCATATTATATTATGACAAGTTGTGTGGTTCACATTTACAGGTCACTTGTCACAGGAAGGTTTCTTAAAGTTCCTCATGAGTGAAGACAACAATGTGGTTCCACCGGACAAGTTGGATCTCAGTGAAGACATGGACCAGCCTCTGGCTCACTACTTCATCAATTCCTCACACAACACCTACTTGACTGGTCAGTTCCTGTCAGATTGCAAAAATTAATAGATATATTAATGGTTCAAGGGAGATTTTGTGCTTTATTTTTTTTCTTTTCTATATCTTAAAATTTATTTATTGGATTTTATTTTAACTTGTTGTTACCCCCGGGGCAGTGCCACTGACTGCAGTGTCTTTAGGCCATTCCAAAAGGGGGACATTTCTCGTTCAAGCATAGTAGAATTGTAAATGGGCTGACTCATGTCACGCTCATAACTGTGCCTGATCTACAACAGGGAACTGCTGCTTTTTCTTTCATGATCCTTACTATTCTCATTTTCCTCTACTTCTTTTGCATGTTTGTCACTCTCTTATGACCTGCTATTTTGGGGTGCCTTGATAGTCAAAGTAGACCTTGTGCTGTTGAAGCTTGAGAGGTGAGTAGTCTAAGTCTGATTCCCTGTAAAGACTTCTCTCTTGACCCCCACCCCTTTGCGCTTATATGACCTTATGCAGTTGCGAGCGCCGTAAAATCCTCTACTATAAAAAAAAAATAACTTGTTGTAGTTGTTTTTTGTTTGTTTGTTGGTTTGTTTGTTGTTGTTATTTTTGTTTGTTTGTTTTTGTTTGTTTTTATTTTATTTTAATTTCTTTCTTTTTGGGGGGGGGGGGGGGGTGGGTAAAAATGAGAACAGAACCCCTGTATGAATGGTTTGGTTATTAAAACTTTGGGATTATACCGTGATTATAATATACAATGTGAGACAGAGACGTTAAAGCCAAAATGCTTCCGAACAATAAATAAAGCAGTGTACCTACAACAACAACAACGGCAAAAACCCACAACAACAACAACAACAACAACAACAACAACAACAACAACAACAACAACAAAAAGACCAAAAACCAAAACAACAGCAAAAAAAACCCCACAACAACAGCAAAAACAACAACAACAATAACAACAATAACGTTCAACCCTTAGCAACACTATAGGTCTATCAAAAAGAAATAAACGAATGTTAAAAAGAAACCTAACAATATTAAAAAAAGAAACAAAACTATGTTAAAAAGAAATACAACCAAACATGAAACTTCACGAAGTGTAACAAAAGGATATCATAATTATGTATGTGAGCAGGGCTGGTGGGGAGGGGTGGGGGGGGGATGGGGATGGGGAGAGAGGGAGAAAAAAATGAGAGATCGGGTAAGAGAGAGAAAGAGTAAGTATGAGAGAGGGGGTGGGGGAATGAAAGCGGTTTAGATGAAGAGAGGCAACCAGAAGAAGAGAGAAAGAGGGTGAAGAGAGAGAGAGAGAGAGAGAGAGAGAGAGAGAGAGAGAGAGAGAGAGAGAGAGA
>NW_004797531.1:175301-181556 GCF_000002075.1 Aplysia californica
GGAGTAGGGGTTGTTAAAAAATTGCTGTGCTGGGAAGATGAAGCTTTTTCTGTTAAAAGGTTGTTGGTAGGAGCTCTGATATGATCTGTTCCGACTATTCTAGTAGGTTTTTAGAGATGTGTGGCCATTCTTGTGCCAACTCTCATCAAACTGCGCTTTGGGGGGTTCTCGTGGCCTAGAGGTTAAGGTGTTCACCCCTCATTCAATAGGTACAGGGTGCGAAACCAGATGGCAACGGAAAATTTTCTTCTAAATTTTTTCGAAAAAAATGTTCTCCATCCACATCCTTTCCTTCTCTCTAACAATGTTCTGTCGTCTGTTTTCGTCTCCACTCTCTGCTCCCACCCCTTCACCTCCTTTGCCCCCTCCTCTGGGCTCCTGACTCGTTCTACAGCCTTTTTATCGCTTCTCCTTGGCTCTTTCTTACTGCTATCTTTCAGCCACAACCCTGATCTTATGGTATGAAAGATCTACACCTAGCCTTCTCGGACTAGGGCGAAAAAACTCGAAGGTCCCGTGTGCAAGTAGCGCATGATAAAGATCCCTTGTTGGTCCAAAATCGAAAACTTAGGCTTTGGCCGCCACCCGCGAAAAAATAAAAATTTCCCAAATGAAAATGTTAATGTGACCCGCTCGCTCATATGACCTTATGCTGTTGAGAGCGCTGTAAAACACTTACCATCCCACCCCCCACCCCAAAACCCCCCCCAAAAAACCAAGGGAAAAAAACCCAACCTCTCTTCAATTCAGGAATAAATTTCTTTTATAGGGCTGAACTTGCTCTGACGGCCACCTGTCCATGACAGTCACCTGTACAAATGAGCACTTCCCACTTCTGCCTTTGCAAGTTGTCTGTATTATAAGGACTTAAAAAGGTTGTGAAACTTACTAAACAAACATAATGACTTTGTCCAAGATGACCACCTGCTTAAGACAGTCACTTTCTTCCTCGAGCAGTGGGTGGCTGGCTTGGACAACAACAACAACATCTATTTGTTTTGTTTACTCTTTTGGGGCGGGGAGGGGGGGTTGTTGTTAGAATGGATTGATAGGTATACTTCTATGAGTGATTTGACCGTTTCTTATTGTTTCAAAGGGCTTGTGGGTTTTTTGTGGGTATTTTTAGACAGGTGGTTAGAGGACTGTTTTTCAAAATGAGACTTTTTTATGTCCTAGAATTGGTCAATTTTTGGCCTGTATTGTTTGTGTGTCTCTTTATATGTTTTACTTTGTCTGTGTATGTGAAAGAGGGAGATGAAAAGAAACCTAAAGATTCCTGTTTGTTTGTTTTAGTGTGCTTTCACCTGTGCATCCACAAACATTCTCACACACACATGCATACTGTTGGGTGGTTGGCAAGAGCTCTGGTGTGGTTTGTTCCCTCTTTCCTGTCAAACACCTTGTCCCTCCTCCTTTTTTTGTGTGTTTGTTACTCTCTCGCAACACCTCTAATCTTCAGCACTTATATGACCTAATGGTGCTGCAAGTTTTGTAAAATGCTTACAAAAACAAAACCACATGTGCAAACGTGCTCACAATTTCCCTCTGACACTTTTGACTAGCTTAGTCTAATTCCTTTTTCTTTTTTTTCTCTTTTTTTTCTTTTTTTTTTTTACTATTATCTGTTTTTTGTGACATGTTATAATGTCAGCCTTCTCACACAGACTTGCCATTGGATTCTTTTTCAATGCGCTTACAGGTACTCTTAGATCCCATTTGTAGGTAGTTGGTGATTGCTCTGGTGGGGTTTGCTCCTTCTTTCCAATTCAACATTTACAGTCCTTATCTCTCTCTCTCTTTTTTTCCTTTGTATGTTACTCTATTATTGCACCTCTATTTTTCGGCACTTATATGACCCTATTGTGATACAAGGGTTGTAAAACTCCTACTAAACCTAAAACCTTTAATCTTCGGCTCTTATAAGACCTATTTATTATGTAAGTGCCGTGCAACTCTTACTAGAACTAAAAACTCCTCCATTCACCCTGTCGACTGGTGACTTGTCCACAGGCCATCAGTTCACGGGAAAGTCATCAGTGGAGATGTACCACCAGGTTCTTCTCAGTGGCTGCCGATGTATCGAGCTCGACTGTTGGGACGGCAAGGACTCAAATACGGAACCTGTCATTACCCACGGCTATACCATGTGCACTGAGATCCTGTTCAAGGTATCTTTTTCAAATAGTTTCTCACCAGGTGGCTGGGCGGATATTGTCTGGCCTTTTTTTGTTAAATTTCTTTTCACAGCTCTCAAGACTCTTCCTCATACAGTCAAACCTTCTCTAACGGGCACCTGTGTAAGACAATTACCTGTACAAATAGCCACTTCCAATACCTCCCCTTGCGTTATTTTTACATTGTAATGACAGTGCAAGACATCCACCTGTAGTCTAAAGCAACCACTTTCCTCCACAACAATGAGTGCTATCTTATAGTTTTCTCTGTCATTTGGTGACAGGGGTTTGTTGTGCGGGGGTGTGGTTGTGACAGTGTTTTCTGGCCCGTCTTCTCCTTTTCCCATGTTGAATTATTTCGATTTTCTCTTTTTTTTTCTGTTTACTTTTAAGCTTTGTTTTCTTCATTTATCAGTTCTCTTGGTTAAGAAAAATGTTGTGGTTCATGTTTCCAAGTTGATGCCTGCAAAATGGGTAGCTGATTGGTTTTCGGGTTAAATTAGCTCGCTTTTGCTTTTATTCATATCACAGTTGATATAAAGTCTTTGTCTTGGAAAAATATGACTGTTGTCTTGTGGATTCGACTGTAGGCTATAGCAGCTCAGCAACAGCAACATAAAGAATGTTTTTGAGAAACTTTTGCATTTTTTTTTCAAGACTTGCAGTAATCAGGGCGTTCCATTAGCTCAGCTGGTAATACACTTGACTACAGACTGGATGGCCTTGGTTCAAGTCCCCAACAGGGCGTTCTAAACATGGATTTTTTGGAGTTTTTCAGGCCACCACTCTTTTGTTTTGGTTGTGTTATAGATGGATATTAAATTCGGAGGTCCCGTCTCTTAATATATGCTTTCAGTGTTGAAAGGGGTGTCTGGTACTCTTCTCTCAAATCAAGCAGAACTTGACATGGGGAAATCAAGCACTCATCAAAAAGGATGAAATCAAAGTAGCTGACATTTTACCGCTCGTTGGATAATTTTTTAATCAAATTTTCTGTATTGGGTTCAACACCTTAATGTTCATTTAAAAAACATATTCCTTAGTGGGTTTCCGTACCTTTCATGTAAAAAGAGTAAATTTGCAGTTTACAGCTTTGAAAGTCGCCATTGTCTTGCTTATTTCATTATTGACACCCAGGCGACCCCCTCCCCCTTCACCCACAACTATCTCGACTTCTTATATTCCGGATAGATGGGTCTTTTTTTGTCCATCAAAAGAAGGACAAATGAACCCGCCTTTAAGTTTATTCCATTAGCTCCGTATGCACAAAAATTGATGAGTGCCTGATTCCACCATGTCGTGACATGTAATATTGTTTTATGCTTTCCCGCAGACAGCCTCAGGGGGCCATCATGGCTTAGAGGTTAAGGTGTTCGCCTCTCATTCAATAGGTGGCGGGTTCGAATCCGTGTAGCGACAGAAGATTTTCTTCTCTAAAATGTTCTCCTTTCACATCCTTTCCTGCTCTCTAACAATGAGATGTCGTCTGCTTTCGCCTCTACTTTCTGCCCCCCACCCTTTCACCTCCTTTGTCCCCTCCTCTGGGCTCCTGACTCTTTCTGCAGCCTTTCTACTGTTTCTCCTTGGCTCCTTCTTATTGATCTACGCGCAGCCTTCTCGGACAAGGGCGAAAAATTTCATGTGTGCAAGTTGCGCTCGTTAAAGATCCCTTGGTGATCCAAAATCGATAAGAAGAGGCTTCAGCCGTCACTCCGGCAAAATTATAAATTTCTTAGCAACTGAAAATGTTTAATGTGTCCTACACACTCCTCTGACCATATGCAGTTGCGAGCACCGTAAAACACTTACAAAAAAAAGAATGCCTCAATGACCCAAACTGTGTATCAATATTGTCTTGGACTAATGATGTATAATTTGTCTCTCTTGCACTAGGATGTGATAGAAGCTATTGCACAGAGCGCCTTCAAAACCTCAGAGTACCCTGTAATCCTGTCCTTTGAGAACCATTGCAGGTAAGTTACCTTGATGTAGTTAGAATGCTAACTGATTTTTTAAATGCTTTTTTCCACACAATAGGGAAGTTGGCGTCAACATAATCCGCACAATTATTCTCAATTGTATTTTACTCTCTAGTTATGTAAGTGTCAGCATGTGTAGCTTTTCTCTTGATATGTTTTCCCACTACAGTCAAGTATAAATCAACATGTGCAGCTAATTTTCTTTTTAATTGTGTGCTCATGAAGTACTAACATAAATACTCAAATGAATAGACTGGTCTCTATCATTGTGGTATTCTTGCTTTCCTTTGGAAAGGCATGCATATATTGACTACTGACTTCTAATATGCTGTTGAACAAGTTCTATGCTGATTGCACATGAGAACAAAAAAGTGTGAAAGTCTATTAAATGACATTGTTGGATTTCTCTTGTGTCATGCACACACATTTTTTATTTTTCCGGGGTTTTTTTATACTTCATACTATCACTAATATACTACAGTATTGGTAGTTAAAAGAAATATTTGCATGTGTTTATGTTAATTAAAGTTATAAGTATGCGAAAGAAACTTTTTTTCTTATTTGTGTTATGACGCTATGGAATCGGGCGCTCGTCAATTTTTGGGCATTCGGCATGTGACGTTGTTGGTATCATCTTGAAGCTGATTTATTTGCCTTGCTTCTAATGAAATAAATATCCATTTATGATGAATAGAACTCAAGATATTTGCAATGGAAGGAAGTGAGGTCACCTGGTTTCAATGATGAAATTAGCGAGAAAATGGCCGCCAAAGTTTGGTAACTCCAATAGCTAAAGAGTATTTCAAAACTGAAAAAGGACATATTTTGTGTCTTTAATCAATGTTTTTCCAGTAAATTTGGCATGGAAATGTGTTTTTATATGGACATAAAAGAGGTTAAGCAAAAAAATAAAAGTTGGATAAAAATGTCTAAACTGGTGAAAAAATGCCTGTTTCTCCAATTTTGTTATTTTGACGAGCGCCTGATTTCACCACACCGCCTCACATTTGTATTTGTTTTACTCTGGAGTATAAATGTGTGGAAGAAACGTTTTTAATATTGTAAACCTGTTGTTTTTTCTCTCCCTTTTTCAGCGCCAAGCAGCAGGCCAAGATGGCCAACTACTGCAGAACCATTTTTGGGGACATGTTACTTGTCAATGCTTTGGATACTAACCCTGTAAGTCACAGCCACCAAAGAGACCCGAAGGAAATATTTTTGATGCAAAAAATGGCAAGATCTGTTTTCCATCATTGATCCCAACAGAGACCTTGATATTATAAAGGCTATTGGCCTTTATGGAAAATTGTAATAAACGTTAAATTTTTAAATGTTTTTTAAAAAGTTATTTTTAATTTAGAATTTATTTACTTCAAAATTTTAGCATTTTGTTAGAGGTGTTGACCAGAATCAGGCTGAGCAGTGAACTGTTGCGAATAGAACCAACTTTTTTTTGCAGGCTCATATGACTTTGTGCAGTAGCGAGCAAAGTAAAACTCTTACTAAAAACAAAAACAGTCACAGTCAAGAGGTTCTGCAATGAACATTTGAGTTGTAATTACATCATGCAAGACAAATCAAAAGTAGAATAGCTTATTGCATTCTTCCATTCCATCAGTTACAATAAAAACCTTTTTTTTTCTTCTTTCTTTTTAATTAAATTTTTAAGTTTGCTACATATAGGAAGTACACTGGATGAAGTGTCACAAGTAAAATGGCATATTTATTAGGTACCATTGTGTACTGGCCCAAAACAGACCGAGCTGGAGATCCTTTGTTGCTGCCCTAAACGCCAGATGGCATAACAGGTAGTAAGTAAGTAAGTAAGTACCGTGCACTGTTCTGCTGTGTGCTGGTTGTGGACTCGATCAAGAAATCATTTGCCATAGATGTGAAAGAAGGGCTCCAACGGACACCCTCCTAGACACAGCTAGGTGGTCTTGATTTTGTACATGCTCTGGCACTCTGGGCACACCTGCAGCTGCAGATGCAGAACAAGACTAATGAAGCACTAGCAACAGGAGAAAAACTTGCTCTGAACAAAATGGAAAAGAAAAAATGTTAATGTGGCATTTTTTCTCAATGACTGGCAGTAACTTTAC
>NW_004797531.1:181748-183179 GCF_000002075.1 Aplysia californica
TCCCTCTTCCCCCCCCCTCTCTCTCTGTCTCTCTCTCGCTTTCTCCCTCCCTCCCTCATATCAATTTATAGACCTAAGACTATTACTTTTCTGTTCCATGTAATGCTATTGTTGTCACCCATCTGCACAAAAAACAGATTATGACATTTATTAATTCTAATATGGAATATTTTTGTGTGACTTTATCATTATCGGCACTTCACAGCTGAAACCAGACATCCCCTTACCCAGCCCCAACGTGTTGAAGCGGAAGATCATCGTGAAAAACAAGAAGAAACATTTTCACCGAGGTAAGTGGTCTCCTGCGGCCCGCCGGGCTCGGTTGGCGGTGGTGTTGTGGATGAGCTTCTTGTTGCTCGTTTCTCTGGTGTACCGGTTTGTCCATTCTTGTTGTCGTTGGTGTTTGTGACTTTTCGCTCCCCAGCGTATGTTTGTGACTCTGTGGTGATGAATGTTTTGCCCACTCTCTGCATTTTGTGCCTGTCGCAGCCAGCTCAAGGCTGCCCCCCCCCCAACTCCACCCCCTCACATTTTCTCTCCACCCTTTCTATTGTACTGTGCTGAGCAGCTCGAAATGACTGGTTTGTGTTGGATAGACTAGAATTTTATGGCTGTCAACTCGTTTCAGGTCACTTGACTACAACAGAATGTAAGAATATATATATATATATATATATATATATATGTATGTGTGTGTGTATATACAATATTTGTGATTAGAAAGAGAAGTTTCTGGTATATGTTAATTTTTTACCCTTGAATTCACATCTTAATACTTTTAAGACTGTTGCTAAGAGACGTGGACATTTTTTTCTGCCCAAAGTGATATTGTTTTTATTTTATAAAATTCATTGTTTTACAAAAAAGTACACAAAAGGGGCGTTTCTCATTCCACAAAATTTGTTCGAAGTCTCGATAAATTGGAGATGTTTTTTCCCCCCTCCCAAACCGAAGAAGGTGGTAGCATATCTGACTGAACTCAGTATTTAGTAATGTATGCAGGGCAGAGAAAAGAAAGGGAAGTAAACATGTGCTTATTAAGCTGTGGTGTGGTCGTTATGATTGTGGTCAATAATGAACATGCTCCTACATGGTCGCCAGTGGCTTTGGTGCACTAAGTGTCTGCGCTGTGTCAAACTGTCATCTCAAATGTCGAAGCACCGAGGTGAGCAGAGGGGCGGCTCGTGCCTCTTGTTTCAAGTTCTGCACCTTTTGTGATAGGACCGTGACACAGTTCTCTCCTCCTGCACGTAGAGGACTCGGCGCTAAGGCTCATCACTGTGCTTTTGTGTAGATGTGTTCTTTGCACTTGTGTTGTCATGTGATGGATCATAGGTCAATGAGGCACAGGAAACTGGTGGTCTTTTACATCTCCTTCCCTCCCCCCTCCTTCTCTTTTCTATTTCTTTCACCCCCACCCCCCGGCCCCTT
>NW_004797531.1:183279-185037 GCF_000002075.1 Aplysia californica
TGTTTGTGTGTGTGTGTCTGTCTGTCTGTCTGTCTGTCTGTCTGTCTGTCTGTCTGTCTGTCTGTCTGTCTGTCTGTCAACAACCCTTTTGTCATGGTGGCTTGGGCCAAGTCTGTCTTTCCCAACAAGGTAAGTGGTTGGGGGAATTGTTTGTTTGTTTATCCCTTTATCTGTCTGTCTGTCTGTCTGTCTGTCTGTCTGTCTGTCTGTCGGTCGGTGTCTCCGTCAACGACGCCTTTGTCATGGCGGCATGGTTAGGGATTAGTTTTTCTATGTGTTTGCTCTCTCTCTCTCTCTCTCTCTCTCTCTCTCTCTCTCTCTTTCTCTCTCTCTCGTGTGGGTGGTTGAGAGTGCTACTTCATAGGTCCAGCTGTAAAACATGATTAATTTTTAACTATGTCCACATGATCTATTACTTTGCCTCTTCCTTTTGCAGTCCATGAATGCTTATTTTGTAAGGTTGTTGAATAGCAGTCAAATCTATGGACTTGTTTGTCCTCTCTGATTTAATTTTGCTGTATACTCTTTTCTCCATCTGCTGTTCTAAATTTGATATTAATTTCAACAAACCGATTAGTGCTGAAAAGGCTGTGACAGCGCAGCTTGACTTTGGCTGTCATTAATGAATTTCACACAAAAGCTTGTCCCTGCTTCTAAAGTGAAAAAACCCAACAAACTAATTAATTTGGCTATATTTTCAACATGCCTGGAGAGACTAGAAACAGTGCATGAATGAATGTCTTGAGGGTAAAAGTTGGTATAGTGACCGCTTGAATGGAATGTGTCAAGAGTCTGTTTCTGCCATCTCTGGAGTTGCATGTTTCTTCTTTACACGAATGAATTGTCCACTCGTGCATCCATGCATCTCTGTGACTTGCTCGACCCTTACAAAAAGGCATGTCAGTGCATTTGGTCTTCTCGACAGACAGTTGTGATAACGTGCATGTGGAGAAAAAATGTTTTGAAAATGTTGGAGACTCTTTTTTGTTGTAGTGCTGTCCCACAGTTTAATTTCCCTGAAAAGTGAGCACAATTTTGAGTCTTGCTGTTTCTTCATGATGTGGAGTAAGAAGTGGGGACTGTTCAAGTGTCCAAAGGCAGGGGTTTGGGTTTAGTGGCTTTTTAAAAACAAGTTTTAAGTCGGAGCACTACAGAGTGGGATACACTTTACTTTAAATAGTCACAGTAGGGTATTGTTTTAGCATGTTGTTACATTATGCTATGTGCAACTTAATGTAAGGCTATGCAATGCCTTAACTAACTTAAAGCAAATTTTTTTTAAATTGAGAAGAATAGAGAGAATGTTATGGACAAACAGCAAGAAAATGTGTAAGAAGAAACTTTATATATGAATAAAAATGCTCCGAGAGTGCATGTTGTCACAGCTGTTCTGTGAGTAGAATGTCGATGATATCGTTGTTATGCTGTAGTGATCTTGTACCTTCATGGCTCACAACTGTAAGGCTAAATTAGAACTAGCTCTGGTTTTTCTTCAACAGTACCAAACAGTACTTAAGTGTAAGCTGTTATGATTAAGTTTTAGGGGTTTTTGGTTTTGTTTTGTTGAGGGTGGAGGGTTGTTGTTTTTTTTTTGGGGGGGGGGAGATGTTCACTGGGCGGGGGGAATACAGTAAGGGTTCAAATGCCATCGATATTGTTGTTCTGGATTCAAAGTATGTGTTGAAAAAATGTTTTATATATATATAAAGGGAGGAAAGCGTCAGGGAAGCAGATTTGATAGATGAAAGGGGGGAGGGG
>NW_004797531.1:186270-190641 GCF_000002075.1 Aplysia californica
AGGGTGGAACAGCTCTCCTTGGCACCTCCAGACGTGGGATCCCCTGTCTGGGTGCAGCAGGTTGAATCTGGATTCGTCTGAGAAGACAACCTGGTCCCACTGACAATTGTGTCCACTGTGAATGGCGAGCAGACCACGCCGGACCAGCTACTGTGAGGGGCAGCATGTGCCTTAGGCGCCAGGCAGGGACACGAGAAGCGAACTTGGCTCTACGGTACAGTTCCTTACCGTCTCCTCGCTCTCATGGACATTGGCTGTCACCCGTAGTTGGTCCTTGGTGCTGTTTGCAGTAGTGGTTCGTGACGTCACGGTCTGTCTGACGATGAACTGGTCGATGCTGTCTTTGGTCAAACATGGCACCCTGGTTGAGGCCTGTCCTGGAACCTTCCGGTCTCTCGTCATCGTTCTTGCAGCCTCCATATGACTGATGGGGACACCCCAAGTCGATGTGCAACAATTGGGAACGTGGAGCCATCTTGGAGCCAGGCAAGGACTCGTCCTCTGTCGACGTCAGGCAGCGAGCGTCGTTGGACCATCTTGTTGTAATGAAACGTGGCTGAAAATCGCTGGCTTATATGGGGTTGTAAGGGAGCAATAATCACAGCTAAGACATCTGTTTAGCACGTGCCATGCTTAGTTTTAGCTAACTGCCCCTATGCCAATGTTGCTGAAGCAGAGAAATTAGCCCATTTTTCATGATTTTCGACTGTGTTTCAGAATGCCCTGCGCCGTCACTGTGAAGCTGGTGCGGGCAAATTTGCTGTACAAGCAAACTGTGTCTAGTCGACAGTGTGTGTGCCAAGTTTGGTTGACTGATCTTAACGAGTTTGTGAGACATTGAAGTTTAAATTTGACAGGTGAAAACACAAGCTGTTCCTTGACTTTTTTGGGCAAGTTTAGTTATTGGTATCACCTTAAAGCTTGTTCACTTGTCTCACTTTTGATGAAAAAATACCTATCTGTCTTTAATAGAAGTCAAGATATTTGTGACTGAAGGAGGGAGGAAATTGTCGCCAAAGTTTGGTGACTTCCAAAACAATGCCCAGCGGTCAGAAAAATGCAGATTTCTCCCATTTCATAATTTTGACAAGAGCCTGATCTCGCTAAAATGATACACAAATTGTTACTATCACTCCTCTACCCTGGCTGGCGTTGTACTGAAAGAACTTTTCTAAGTCTTTCTGACAGTTTAACTAAGTTCGGGTTTTGTCAAAACATACATGAAGCATTATAGCTCAATCAACTACAAACTTTTAAATCAAATATTCTATCACAAGAAGTGATGTAGAAGAGTGCCCATGATTAGCTTGACCAAACTCCTTTCTTCCTTTTTCTTTCCACCTTAAGAAATGGAAAAGAGAGTCACCCTCATTGTCTGTGGATACACAACTTTCTTTTTTTTTTGGAAGTAATGTCTATGGTTGGCTATATAACTATTCTCCCCTAAAAAAAAAAAACCCACCTAAAAAACCAACAGCAACAACAACAAAGACCACCTTTCTTTTTTTTCTATTTAAATCGGGAACACAGCATGGAACTCAAGACTCGTACATTGAGACAGAAATATAATATCCTGATTTGCATTGAAGAGCAGTTTCTTTTTGGTTTTTATCCTTGTTCCATTTTACAAAAATAAAGAAAAAGGGCATGGATCCCGAGGACTTGGGGGAGGGAGGGGGAGTGCCTCATACATTAGGTATTGGGTGAGCTAGAACTTTCTCTTTGAGCCAGTACTCTGCCTACCAAAAGGTGCATGTGCATGCTATGTTGTAGCTGTATGGTAGTGCATGGCCCTGTGGGGTACTTCATGGCATGTGTCGCTTTACTGACAGTCTGCTTTCTTATGTTTAGTTCTGTCATGTCTTATATTATGTTCATGATTTTGTACATGTGTATCTACTCTTTAACATTTATAAACCTTAGAATTACAAAAAAAGGGGAAGGAAACTACCGCTATAATATATCTGAAGCGAGTCTTCCATGCTTACTAAGGTGAACTGGGCTAAAGAATTCAATGCCTGTTTAGAATTTGCTTTTTACCTAAAAATCTCTATAATGGGAGATGAGAAAATGATTATTTGTGGTTTATGGTTTGTTATACACGGTTACATATTTCGTACAAGAATGTCTGTGACTAATCTTCCTGTGTTTACTTTGAATATAACAAATACTGAGATTGTATTTGGTTTCTTAGATATTGTCAGCTGTACACATATAATAAAATATTTTCCTTTAGTTTTGTATTAGTCAGGTCGTACATAATCGCAGTTGCTTATCTGCAACAACGTCTTTTGTTACTTTTAAGTTACAGTTTCCTTTTTTAAACTGCATGTCATAAAATATATAATCATGTGTGCTTTGCAGTAAAAAAGAAAGGTAAAAAGTGAGTTAAATACTCGGATCATTAGACTTTATATTTTCTTTTTTTTCCCTAAGCAACTGTTTGAAGTGAACCTTTTTAACACTTTGTTAACATTTTAGTGTGCACATTGCTGCAGGTTACAGTTGTGTGACATTTCTCAGCCATGTTGTAGACCATTGCTCTAAGAGGTCGGAGATAAAACTCCTCAGTGTTAAATGAATGCTGTAAGGATTCTGAAATGTTTTATTCTTATAGTTGACAATGCGTGCAGTTTTGAAGTGAATGCTTGCAAATAGGAAAATGTTACGCATGTATAATATGATACTTGTTTAGAAATGGAAAGGAAAATAAGAGAAAGTCTTACAATAAAATTGGGGAGGGGGGGGGGGGGTGTTTATAACCAATCTTGACAGAAATATTTTGTGGCATGTGAGAGGTAAGGTAACTTGTGAATGGCTTTAGAGTTGTCGGGATGACACTTTATGTGAATCAGCAACCAAATGTCTGTATGGCAACGCGGGAAAGTAGCTGGATATTGAAGCTCTTGGCCTTTGAGTCTTGATGAGCATCACTGAAGTCTTTCCAAATCATGAAATTATGGAGTATTGAGCCTCATATTTTCTGGTAATAAAGTCAGTCAATGAACATTTACTTTACGAAGGCAATGGCTGAGGTTAATTAAATAACACTAGTGCCATAGTGTTGTATGGATTTTTTTGGGAACTGTTTCGTGCAGCATGTGTACATCAGGGAAATCGTAATCAGCTAATGTATCCCCTTCAAAAATTGTTCACAACTCTCAACTCACCCTCTCAGTCACCAGTTCCAGTTTGAAAAACAAGCATTGTTCTTGCTTCTAAAGTTTGATCTTGTGTTTTAGCTCTGTACTGACCATTTGCTTACATTGTTCCCCTCTCTTTTGGCAGTTAAATAAATCTTTGCAGCTACCCAAAGCTACCCAAAGCTAAACAGTGTGGCGTAACTTGTCTTTTGAGAGTTACATTATAATTTTTGAAACGGCTACCATGCTTTGATTGGGATGTTTTTATGGAGGTGCATCAGTTTATGTGTAGCTGAAAATTTGTCTTTGCTGTATTTTTGCTTTCAATCGAGTTATAAGAACGGACATTACATTTGGATGTGTACTGCGGAACATAAAACACTTCTTCAGCTGCTGTAGAATTCTAGGCTTTTCTTTTGGAGATGGAAAGAGAATAGCTATTTGTGTGAATCATTTTTCATCCATGCATGTAAAGTGAGACGAGGGTGAAGTAAACATTTAGATCTCACGATAGAAATTCTTTTCTTTTTTTATATTTAGGTTGTCTTTACTCTTTCACTGACTGCATTTAACCAAAGGCCCTGTTGAGAATAAAATTACTTCTCACCTCTTAACAACTTCTGAACATGTGTCAACAAAATATTTCTTACTGGGCTAGAGGTCTCTCCTTTACCTCACCGAATATACTTTTCGAAGACTTTGTTTAGCAAGGTTATTAGCAAGAATTTATTTCTCTGGGAGATGAGCTGCCTGAAATGAGAAGAAAATCTGACAACTATTTAGTTGTTAAATGGTTGTGAATGAAGGTGACGTTTTAAATGTCCTTCCTGGAAGATCATTAGCTTGTAGTTCTTTGACATTTAAATTAAAGTTCGAGGGAATGCGATAAATCATGGCGATTCTCCCCACCTGTGCACCAGGCCTCCCATAATATCATATACAGTTTTTACACTAGAATTATTAATAATACACAGTGGTGGATAGGTAAGTCGAGTTTCTATTTGCAGTTCTGCTTTTGTTTTTGTTTTGCTTTAGTTTTGTTTAAATATTTTTAATGAGTTTTTCTTAGCTTTCACATCTGCGAGTTTGTGAGCGTGTCATTGATATTGACCGGAAAGCAGCGATTAAGGGAAAAAAAAAGAAAAAAGCATTCCAATATGGCTGTTTCGAACTATGTATAATAATTTTAGGGGTATTTTTTTGTTTTTGTTTTTGTTCGGTTTTTTTT
>NW_004797531.1:191333-213213 GCF_000002075.1 Aplysia californica
ACAGTTACGCACACATGCACACACACACACACTTACACCCACAGTTGTGCTTCTCCCCTCCATTTGCTTAACTTCACCATCAGAGCGTGCTGTTGTTGTTTTTTTTTTGGTCATTTTGGTTACAATCTATAAATGAAGAGCTTTGAAGATATTTCTACCCACATTTGTCAACATGTTTTTCAAACTTACAAAATGAAAGTAATACATTGTAATAAGATGCAAAAGGCTACAGAAGGGAAAAGTAAGAGGATGAAATGGGAAAATGAAAAGAAAGGAAAATCTAGACTATCGGTTTTAGGAATATTTGTAGAACGCTTATCAAACATTTCAGGCATAACAATAAAATAATAATGAATACTTGCTATATTTAGGGCTGTATTTTATAGACAGATTATGCTTTGTAGTTGATTTGCTAGTCATTTTATTATTATTATTATCATTATTTAATTTGCTTATCAAAGGCCACAGTAGTGTTGAACAAACACAAAACTATAGTTAAGGTTGTAAGGTTGGCCGTCCTTGTAAAGGAGTGTTAATGAGTTTAAAGCTTACACTGGTATTGTGGGATGGAAGTTGTGCAAAGCTTAAATTAATTCTTTGTTTGCAAGATTTCATAGCTTTTATGACAGGGTCTATGCAGATAGAGGGTTGGAAGTTTGTGGTTAACGTTTGAAATAGAGCTTTTGGTTATTTAATCTTTTTTTTTCTGTTTTGTTTGTGGTTGTTTTCCTTTGCTCATTCGAGATGTTTGTTTGTTTTAATAGAAAGAGATACGTGATTTGCAGTTTGATGTATTGATAGCAATGAAAATTAATTTGATGTTGTCATGGTCTTTTGCGAGTAATTCTATGAGAAACGGGTGTGTTTGTTAAATAATCTCCCCAAAGTTTATCGTATATACATGTATTAGCAAAACACATGTGTGCTTCTGTCAGACTCATTTGATTTGTGATTCTGTTGTCTTAATTTATTTACTAATAACGAGAAATTTGGAAGCAATATTGTTGGTGTCAAGACGCCATATCATTCCTTAATGTTTTAAAATATGCAGGGAAACTATTATTTCTTGTCTTGTTATCATTTTTAAAAGGTAAAGGGGTGACTTAATATTTAATTTCATTGCATTTTTCTTTTGATTATATTTTTAGTGTGTGTGAAGCAAAAGATAGATCTAGACCCTAACATTCATCCTGCTTGTTTGAAGTTTAGACATGTTAAAATGTTGGTTTGTGACATAGATTGTACAACGCTTAATAGAACTATAGCAGGAACAGAATCAGTTTGATTATAACCTTGAAGCAAGAGTAACAAAGGTTGAATTTGGTGAATATTGGCAGGGACGCTGACAGGTCATCTCTTTTTTACCCTAAATGTAATTTTCAGGAATTTTTTTTCTCATTGTTCTTCAGTGAGAATAAAAATGAGGTTCATAAGAATTCTTTTTACTTCTGCTGAGGGAAGTTAAGTGCCTTGTTTGCCGTTATTAATTTTTGTCAAGATTGAAAATTCTATGTGCTCGCGCTTCTGTTATTTAGTTTCTTGTCTTGGATAAAGAAAGTGGTCGTTTGGGGATATTTCTATTTTATGCACAAATGTGAAAAACTGTACAAATGGGAGACACTATTTTCTTTGGTGTTATTTATAAAGTTTTTAACTAATGTTCTGTCTTGACTGACATTGTGGTCCCTATACAGCTCAGAACATGTCAAAGCGGCTGAGACAGAAGAACGCAAACACCACTGCAGAGGGCACTGTGAAGCCTCGACTCAGCGAAGTGGAGGAGGATGTAGAGATGACCACGCCCACACCCGCCTCACCTACTACACCTGCTACACCTGCCACACCTGCCACACTGCCACACTTAGCACACAGACTGCACACACCTGCCACACCTGCCACACCTGCTACACCTGCCACACCTGCTACACCTGCCACACCTGTCACACCTGCCACACCCGCCACATCCGCCCCTCCACCAACCACCCCTCCCACTACTGACCCACTGCCACTGCCACTGCCAGAGTCACCCACAGAGAGCGGAGCCTCCCCTCCCCCTGCCAGCCCGCTGGAGCCAGCGGCATCGCCCACTCCCGAATCTGAACCAAAGTCTCCAAGCCGAATTGCTCTGGAGAAAAACCTTTCCATTTGCAGGTAAGCTGGTAGTTTCTGTTGTTGGGATTCTTTGTCCGCCTCTTGGGTCATATGTTAGGCAAAAAGTTCTATTGTCTATGTGTCACTTTCCTCCCAACTGGGCTGTTGTAAAAGATACAGCCTTATGGCTTTTGAGTTTCGTGCTTACTCATTTTCTTGATTTCACATACAGGTACTTTCATACATGCCCTTACGAGCTAGACTCCAATACTTATGTCTATCTTTCTGGAAATGTCATCAGTGGCATCTGGTGAGATGGGGCTTGCTTTTTGTTGACTAAAATCCCAACAAAAAAACGTTTTGCAAAGTACAGAAAGGAACAAAACATTTTCCAAACAAAGGCTCACTCCAGGATAAGACCCGAAAGAAACGTTAGAGGCATAAATGGAAAAGTGATCTGATTGGTCTGGGTGTATACTGCTTTTTATAACAAGCTTAAATCTTTTCCAGTGAAAACACGGACACCACAGAAGTGTCCAAAGATGGTGATGACGCTTTCGACAGTGATTCTGACAGCACAGACAGTGATGATGATGATGAGAACAACACAGAGACAGCTGTGGAGAAGGAGAAGAAAAAGAAGCAGAAGAAAGTCCTCACAGAAGAAGAGAAAAAGAGGAGACAGAGGATGAAGAGAGAAAAGGTAATTCTCATCAGGAATTCTTTTTTGCTTCTTTTTTTTGTGTATTGCCAGCCCAGCTTTGTTTTTCCTGGCACCATTTTTATTGCAACGGAAATGGAAAATTTTGAAGGGTGGAATTTTGTGAGATCATTATTGTAACCTTAAACTCTAGTTCTAGATTTGATGCTAGCAATGTCAGACAACAGTATTTTATAAACAGCATCAAAAGAAATCAGAAGTGATGCCTTTAACTAGACCTCGTCTTATTCACAACATGATCAATGTTATATGCTTGACTCCGTGGCGCCACTTGAGATACTGTGTGTTTGTTCTTTCATTTCCTCTCCGTAAGTTTTGTTTTATTTTCCTTGCATACCAAGCAGATTTTCGTCAGATACAGTAGGTTAATGAATTTCAACACTTAAGTAAAAGCAGTTTATGTAATAAACTGCAAGGAGAAGGGAGGTGGGCAAAAGCCTTTGAACCTCAAACAAACTTCCTTACAGGAGGGAAAAATAATGTCTCTTGTTTTGCTTTACACTGGAGACGCAGAAAATAGGGGATTGGTGGGTGTTCTGGAGACGCAGAAAATAGGGGATTGGTGGGTGTTCTGGAGACACAGAAAATAGGGGATTGGTGGGTGTTCTGGAGACACAGAAAATAGGGGATTGGTGGGTGTTCTGGTGTGATTTGCTCCATTTTTTCCTAACAACTAAAGTCCTGATCATTCTTCCTTTTTTGTGTTTGTGACTATAATCTTTGGCACTTGTATGACCATATTGTGTTTCAAGTGACGTAGAACTCTGATTAAAACTAAGAAGACACAGAAATGGGCTTTGACAAAAGTAGAATTCTGAGAAACATTTGTGCTAAAGTAAGCTTGTGACTGAATGTCACTTTGGCTCAGTCCTATGTCTTTTCCCCTGTATCTTCCTCTTCATTGATTGATGTCCTTATAGAGTATGGTCAGGAACTGTTATATGTGTCATGCCAATAATCAGTGCTTTTCAGTCAAATCCACACAGAAATGTGTTCTTCAGTGGATTAAAAAAGTATTGAGGCAAAAAACAAAATTCATTTAAAAAAATACCAGGTATCAATTTCATTATTTTGACGAGCGTCTGATTTCACTATTCTGCCTCACATATGTCCTCCTTCTGTGTTTCTTGTTTTAGATGGTGCACTTCCATCGATGGCTACAATCTAAGCTGAATAACATGTTAAATTGTCAAATTCCTCTGCTTAACAGTTTTTAAACACCATTGGCCTTTGCTGTGGAATCAGGGCTATAGATCATTTGTATTGAACTCCACTGATTTGAGGAAAAGTTTTTGAAACTCTGCTGATCACAAAAGAAGTTCTGAGTCTGTACTGATAGCTAAAGAAATTTTTAGTCAATGATGAGGCTTTTTGCCCCTCTATATCAGTTCTATTACAGGAAGGTGCTTCTTTTGGAAACAGCTATTGTCAAGCTGGTATGAATAAAATTTCAAGTCATCTTCAGCTTCAATGAGCAGGCATTGAGTTGTTCTTAGAGTAAGAAAATATTTTCTTTGTTGATGCTCTGTTTTTCATCTTTGAGAAGAGTATGTGGGTGGTTGGAGGGGGCCACTGGTAGGTCTTACTCCTTTTCCTTCCCTCTGTTGTTTCTGTCTGTCTGTCTTACTTTTTGCCAGCACCAAATGGCCCTTTATTGTGTCGATGTCCTTCTCTTTACTAAAACAAACGTAGGCAACCGAGAAGAGTACAAGAACAGATTATGATCAATGAGATTTGTAACCTCTCCCCATTTTCCCTCAGGGTACTGCGGGAAAAGAAGCCTCTGCTGCCATGGAGATGTCGCTTCTGGTCAACTACATTCAGCCTGTCCATTTCCATTCCTTTGACGCCTCTGAAAGTAAGGACAGCCCGTGCATTTTTCTGTTGTGCTCATTCAGAAGGGTAGCCAGGGGATTGTAACTGGGAAAGATGGAAAAGATGCAGTAATAATGATGCTGGCAGCAACAATAGTGATGATTATGGCAGCAACAATGAAGATGAGGGTGATAATTATTTTTTAAAAGTTTAGAATATCTGTTTTGCGGTACAACACTTTGTCTGTAGGGGGAATTTATAATGCTGCAGGTGTGTGTGCATGTGTGTGTGCGTACATGTGTGCATGCATATTGCTGTAGTTCAGTCTTGATCTTTCATCAAAATGTTGTACTTTACTTACTTTTACTTTTTCCGTCCTCTGGTATCCTTAGGATGTCGAGGAGAGGTGCAGGTTTCAGTCCTGCTAGGTGTGTAGCGTCTGTGATAGATATGTAATGTTGTTCCAGGACCTTTTTAACCCCTTCCAGGAAGGTCTTTCTTGGTTCAATAAATGATTTTATAAGTTATAGTACTTTATTTTATTGCTTGATTATTAGAATCTAGAATGTGGAGTTAGCAGAAATTTGAAAGCTTTTAAAAAAACATAAGTTCTGAAATGTGATATTGACCTCTTTACCTGTGTTTCTTTCAGAGCGCAGACGAAGCTATGAAATCACTTCTTTTGTGGAGACACAAGGCACATCCCTGCTCAAAGAATTCCCGGTGGAATTTGTCAAGTATCTTTTTCAAGGCACACACTGCTGATATGTCTGTATACACGCAGACTGGTTGATAAACTGTGGAAAATATGAGCATTTCATACAGTTTTTATGTTTCTCTGAATAATGATATAGATCTATTCCTTAATCATAAAGTTTACTTCCAAAAACTGTGAAAAACAGTCCAGTTAGCTAAATATGCTTTGTTGTGAGTTCAGATTGTATGTGCATATCTATCAGAAAACCATTACAATGTTCAATAGTTAAAATGAATTACAACCACGTCTTGCCTGCTAACTTGTTTAATCTATCTTTAGAAAGAAGTACTCCTGTTTGTGGTTGGTGCGTGTTCTGGTGTGGTCTGCTCCTTCTTTCCTATAAAAAATTTATTGACCTTTTTTCTCCTCTTTTTTCGTGTTTGTTACTCTCTTGTAGCATCTCTAATATTTAGCTCTTATACACTGATAGGACCTTGTTGTGTTGCAAATACCTAAAACTTTAACTAAAGCAAAAACAGAGTCTCTGTTCCGTCACTACTGCTGCTTATATTTATGCTGTATTGTTCTCTATCCTATATGCTTTGATCGGGGCAGTGCCACTGACTGAAGTGTCTTTAGGCCATTCCCAAAGCAGGGACATATCTCGTTCAAGCGTAGTAGAATTGTAAATGGGCTGACTCATGTCACACTCATAACTGTGCCTGATCTACAACAGGGAACTGCTGCTTTTTGTTTCCTGATTCTTACTATTGTCATTTTTCTCTACTTCTTTTGTATGTTTGTCACTCCCTTGTGATCTGCTATTTTGGGGTGCCTTGATAGTCGAAGCAGACCTTGTGCTGTTGAAGCTAGAGAGGTGAGCAGTCTAAGTCTGATTCCCTGTAAAGACTTCTCTGTTGACACCCACCCCTTGGCGCTCATATGACCTTTTGCAGTTGCGAGCGCCATAAAACCCTCTACTATAAAAAAAACAACAAAAAAACAAACAAAAAACGTATGGTTAACTAGGCCACACAATATACAGGGTAATCAAAGAAAAAACCCAACTGTACAACTTCTTTTGAAAATATTTTCCTTCACACTGAAGTTTTGCGTTTCAAACTTGTATACAACATTTGGAAGCCAAAAGGAATTTGTCTGATATTCATTTTAGATCAATCCACAGAACAGTTTTGCTAAACAAAGCTGTAAATAAAACAACCTGTTTTCAGCTATGTCCCCATTTTTGTAGAATGACGCACTAGCTCGCATTAGGCATACCACTAAATATCCCAACGATTGCACTATATTGCAAACTACAGTTGTCTAACAGGCCAACAGAAGTTTGCAGATAGTTTTTCTCAAGTTTCCTTTGCCTGCTGAGATCATGGTTAAGATTAGTAGAGAGCAGAGAGCTTTTTGTATTGAACATTTCTTCACCACCAACTCATTTCGTAAGTTTCGCACAAGGAACGGAAATAATGTTAAAGTGCCCTTAAGGCCTTCTTTGATGTCAAGGGTGAAAATGGTCCATCAGTTACGACCAGTACAGAATCAGAACTAAAAATTCGCGGACAACCATTTCAGGTCAAACACACACCGTTCGCACCCCTTTAAACGTCACCAGGGTGCAGAATTCAGTAGATGAGCCCCATGACACGTCTGTCCATAGACGATGTTTGCAGCTATGATTTTCCTACTTTTCAACGGTCCACATTCTCAAGGCAGATATTCATCTACTACTGTACCATTTTCCCGTTCACGAAGTTATCAGAGGATAGCAATGCGTTCACGATTCCTCGATTGTTTTGAAAAGTGTGGACTTCCTCTTTGACATTTGGTTCCTTGATAAAGCCCATATTCTTTCGGGTTATCTCAACTCCACAAATGCTATGTCGGCAGCCTCCCCCCCCCCCCCCCCACCCCAATTGCCTTTAGAAACAAACTCCATACTGTAAGGTGTACAGTGTATTAAGTGGCTTTGAGTACTCACGGTTTGGCGGATCCTTGTGTTTGGCCTCCACTGAACATTACGAACGACGCGTTAAAATGTAAAGGAGGACATATAGACCATTTGTTCTCAAAATTTCAGAATTTTAAAGATATCTTTTAAAACTCTGTAGGAGAAAAGAAATGTTGTTCAAAGGTAACAAGTATGGAAAGATTAGATTTTTAAAAGAAAAGAAAAGGAAAAAAAAAACCCCAATCATTCCATGACTTTCTTTACAAGATTTTTTAAATTTGTACATTTTGCATTTGTAGGTAGTTTTTATAAAAGCCGTTTTCGAAAATAAGTTTCTTCTTTGTGAATTTTTATGTCGAGCAAATTCCTTTTGAGGGAATATTATCTGTTCCAAATTACAACATTCTAGTACAAATTTTGTGCAAGATATTCAGAAAAAAAGTTGTACAGTTTTTTTTTGGATCACCCTGTATTTCAAGCGTATTGCATGCTCGAGGTTGTCAGTTGGTATATGTGCAAGGCAGGCCTCTTTTCTGCCCTCTGCTGCATTATTTTTGTGTGACTCCTGGTGACTCTATCTTTTTCTGTTTCTTGGATGAACCTTTCTCTTTCTCTCTCTCTCCCTCTCTCTCTCTCCCTCTCTCTCTCTCTCTCTCTCTCTCTCTCTCTCTTACTTATTTGGTTTTAGAGAGAAATTATGGGGATGAAAAAGTTTTCTGTTGAGGTCTCCTTCACCCTCCATTCACTGACCTGACCTTTTAAGTACATCAGAGATCTTCACTCTGTGGGGGACTAACATGGGGGTGACCCTTAATGTAATGTGCCAAAGACAATTTTAACTTATTTAAAGAATTGGGAACTGAAGTATACTTATTCTTTAGGTCATTCCCAAAGGGGGGACATTTCTCGTTCAAGCACAGTAGAATTGTAAATGGGCTGATTCATGTCACGCTCATAACTGTGCCTGATATACGACAGGGAACTGCTGCTTTTTCTTTCCTAATCCTTACTATTGTCATTTTCCTCTACTTCTTTTGTATGTTTGTCACACTCTTGTGACCTGCTATTTCCGGGGTGCCTTGATAGTTGAAGCAGACCTTGTGCTGTTGAAGCTAGAGAAGTGAGCAGAGTAAGTCTGATTCCCTGTAAAGACTTCTCTGTTGACACCCACCCCTTGGCGTTCATATGACCTTATGCATTTGCGAGTGCCGTAAAACCCTCTACTATAATAATAATAATAAATAAAGACCTTCCTTGTGGGTGGTTGGTGGGTGCTTTGGTTTTTGCCCCTTCTTTCCTATCAAACATCTGTCTTCACTTTCTCTCCTTCATTTTTGTGTTTGTTACTCTCTTGTAACTCCTCTAATCTGTAGTACACATACAGCTTAATTGTGTTGCAAATGCCATAAAATTCTTACTAAAACAAAAACAAACAGAAAACTAGACCTTCCTTAACTGCGACCCCAGCTACAACAAGCGCCAGATGAGCAGAATTTATCCTAGAGGCACGCGCGTCGACTCCAGCAACTTTATCCCACAGGTCTTCTGGAACGCTGGCTGTCAGCTGGTGGCCTTGAACTTTCAGACACTCGGTGAGTAGATGGTATACGGTTGAAAATGTCTTTTGGGGTCACCCATTGCGGAGGAGAAGAGTAGCCCTCTTAGACAGGTGGGCATCTTTCACAGTGTCATTATAATGTTTAAAAAAAGTTAATAACTTAAACGCAAGGGGTGAAATGGGAAGAGGCTGTTTGTACAGGTATTGTCTTGTACAGGTGGCCGTTAGAGCAAATTTAACTGTACATTGGGGTTATGGAGTTCAAGGGTTTTGTTTGAAGGTTTTAATTGCCTAAAGATATTTTCAACCTTCCATTTTTAGAAATAAGTTACAAGTCATTTTCTTGTTATGTTTTAGGGACATTAATGTTGGCCCATGGAAAGTGGAGACCACTGATATGCATATTAGGTTATGTAAATACTTGGATGTTTGGTGGGGGTTGGGGGGGGGGGAGAGTTTACTTTTACCTTTCATTGTTTCTTGTCTGTATTTGTTGAGCTGTTTTGCTGTTTGTTTATGTGATGAAGCAGCAACATGATCCAATATACTTGTTATACAATATCCTAGACTGTGCACTGGCGTATTTCCGGTTCACTATGGAGTGCACTTTGTGACTCAGTTTGAGCCAAATGAAGGGCATACCCCCGGGAGCAGTGCTACTGACTGAAATGTCTTTAGACCATTCCCAAAGGGGAGACATTAACATCTCGAGTTCTTATGCAGTAGTATAGTATTGTAATTGTAAATGGGCTGATTCATCAATGTCATGCTCATAACTGTACCTGACCTGCAACAGGAAACTGCTGCTTTTTCTTTCCTAATCCTTACTATCGTTATTCTTTCTTCTACTTGTTTTGTATGTTTGTCACACTCTTGTGACCTGCTATTTCCGGGGTGCCTTGATAGTCGAAGCAGAGTTAGTGCTGTTGAAGCTAGAGAGGTGAGCAGAGTAAGTCTGGTTCCCTGTAAGGGCTTCTCTGTTGACATCCACCCCTTGGTACTCATATGACCTCATGCAGTTGCGAGCGCTGTAAAGCCTCTACTAAAACAAAACAAAATGAAGGGAGGGGGGGGGGGGAGGTGCTGGGTGCACTTAGCTATAGGGATGTTTTGTTCTTCAACTGGATATTATGACAAGGCTTACGGTGCACAGGCTTAGGAGGGAAGTTTTTAAAGAGAGCAAAGAGCTAGTCATGACAGTGTGTGGGTCTGGGAGTAGTAGTCTATGCTTGAGAGCAAAGAGCTAGTCATGTTCCCCCCCCTCTCTCTCTCTCTCTCTCTCTCTCTCTCTCTCTCTCTCTCTCTCTCTCTCTCTCTCTCTCTCTCTCTCTCTCTCTCTCTCTCTCTCTCTCTCTCTCTCTCTCTCTCTCTCTCTCTCTCTCTCTCTCTCTCTCTCTCTCTCTCTCTCTCTCTCTCCCCCCCTCCCTCTCTACCTCTATTTTTTTTCTTTGTTATTTGCTGAGTCTGTCCCCGTGGTTTTATGCACCCCGCATAGTTAAGCAAAATTTGATCATTTTTTGGCATAATTTCTGATTATTTTCGTTTATCATTCTTTGTTAAAATTAACAGAATCACATAATTTCACTTTTTTGGGCTCAGTTTGCATAATTTCAGAATTTTTTGTTCATAAAACTGCGGGGACAGCTGAGTGTGCTGTGGAATGGATGGTCTTAAGGGGTTTTACTTTTAGTGGAGACTTATTTTAGTAAATTTTGTGATTACATTGAGTTGTATGTCATTGCACAGACCATTGTAAGACAAATGTATGTAAAGGACATTTAAAAACGGTCTTGTCTTTTATCTCTGAATGGCGACACAGGTAACAAGTAACAATTCTGAGTTGTCTTGTTCCCAGACCTTGCCATGCAGATTAACATGGGACTCTTTGAGTACAACGGCCGTTCGGGGTACATCATCAAGCCCGATTTCATGCGGCGACCTGATCGACATTTTGACCCATTTGCCGAGTCAACAGTCGATGGGATCATAGCTGGAACTGTGTCCGTCAAGGTATGAAAAAAAATTGTTCTGGAGTGCACCCAGAATGAGGAGGGCGATAGGAGTTTTCACAGTGGGTCAGATTGGAGCTATTTATGTTGCAGTAGCCAGATTGGGGGAAGGTTATCGTGTCCGGACTGAAGATATTCATGTTTATAATTACAGTGGATCAGATTGAAGTTACTTATGTTATAGAAGCCAGATAAAAGTATGGGTCGAATTGGAGTTATTTATATTCCAGTGGGACAGATTGGAGTTGTTTATGTTACAGTGGGTCAGATTGGAGTTATTTATATTCGAGTGGACCAGATTGGAGTTATTTATATTCGAGTGGGCCAGTTGGAGTAATTTATATTTGAGTGGGTCAGATTGGAGTAATTTATGTTGCAATGGGTCAGATTGGAGTAATTTATGTTGCAATGGGTCAGATTGGAGTAATTTATGTTGCAATGGGTCAGACTGGAATTACTTATTTTACTGTGAGCCAGATGGGAGTTACTTATGTCACAGTTGGCCAGATGGAAATAAATTGTTTTTGGAGTTTCAAAGAATCTGTTTTCAACCCCTTGAGTATTTATGGACTCTTTTTAGACTGATTCATGTTAATGGCAGCACACTTGCTCATTCATAGTTTGCTTTCTCTTGAGTGGATCCTGTATGCTAAATTAAATTGGCGTTTTATTAACTAGGACGCTCACCTCTAGCAATAATTGAACCTCCTGCCTAGTCCTACTTTGATCAAAATCCCAACATCCCAGAATTTCAGAGGTCATAGATAGCTTGTTGTTAAAAATGCTTTCATTATGTGAGTCTTGAGCTTAGCTTGCAGCCTGTGAGTGGTTTCTGCCTGTTCTAAGTTAAAGTGTGCACTATATGAAAATTGATAGCCTATTCCCCACTATTGTCACTGCAAGTGTAGTTTAAAATATATATATAAATTAATGTTAGCATTTTCAGCACAACGACTAAGGTTTCAACCCATCAAATTTTAAGAAAAGAATAAAGATGTGGTATAAGTGGATACAGTTATAGTGCAGGAAAATGCACAAAAAAAAAGTAATCAATAATGCAGCATTTAGCCAGTAGTCATGCTGACTTTCTCGTTCTAATGCACAGTAGAATTGTAAATGGGCTGATCCAACAATGCCGTGCCCATAACCATGCCTGAACTACAACAGGGAACTGATGCTTTTTCTTTCCTAATCCTTACTATTGTCATTTCCTCTACTTCTTTTGTATGTTTGTCACACTCTTGTGACCAGCCATTTCCGGGGTGCCTTGATAGTCGAAGCAGACTTTGTGCTGTTGAAGCTAGAGAGGTGAGCAGAGTAAGTTTGATTCCCTGTAAGGACTTCTCTGTTGACATCCACCCTTTGGCGCTCATATGACCTTATGCAGTTGCAAGCGCCGTAAAACCTCTACTTAAACTAAAACTAAACAGTCAACTTGACTTAAGGCCAAGGCATTACAATTTTATCCTCACTCCCACACCCTGCTGCATGCTCACAGACCGAATTGACGTGTGCACAAAGCATTTACTAATCAATCAGTCAATTATGAGAAGTATTTATGGTATCATCGGTGTCACAAGCAATCCACTTAAGTCCGTTTGGGTACTTTTTACATCAGAGACCAAAAACAAATTTTTGTTGTGTTGTTCTTGTCAGGAATCATGAAAAGCAAGGACATTGTAAGCCTTGACCATAGTATTAAACTGCAATTTGGTGATGTATAAGATGCATCTCTGATAGAGTTTTGGGAGGGTGTAGATATTGAAATTTCTCAAAATTTGGACGTAAATGGGTTGCTTGCTACAGCGACGACATATATTTATATATATATATATATCTCTGCTTACAAACGTCTGTGGTGTAGCTGTTAGCGCACAGAAGGCCCAAGTTTGATTTCTGGGTCGGGAGAATTTCTATCTGGGTCTTTCGGTTGGGACATTGTATATGTATCACAGACATGATCAAAGCCCACCTCCTGAATGATCTAAATAAGTTCGTGGGGCTGGAAAAAACCCACTTACATTGGGGGCGGGGGGACAACAATTTAAAAACTTTCTTAGAATGTTGTGATGGTGCCATAAAAGTAAAATGAGTTTTATAAGTTAGCTTTTTTTCTCTCTCACAGATCGTTTCGGGCCAGTTTCTATCCGACAAGAAGGTGGGAACATATGTGGAGGTGGACATGTATGGCCTGCCCACAGACACAGTGCGCAAGAAGTTCCGCACTAAGACTGTTCCCAACAATGGGATCAATCCAGTTTATGATGAGGACCCCTTTGTTTTCAAAAAGGTATCCATATTCTTCTCTGTCTGCCTGCCACAGTCACCATTTCTCTCCCTGTGTCTGTTCACCTTTTCTTTTGTTCCATTCCTCTTCTTTTCTGTCTCCTTCTCTTTCTTCTCTCTCTCTGTCTCTCTCTCTCTCTCTGTCTGTCTCTCTGTCTGTCTGTCTGTCTGTCTGTCTGTCTGTCTGTCTCTCTGTCTGTCTCTCTGTCTGTCTGTCTCTCTCTGTCTCTGTCTCTGTCTCTCTCTCTCTCTTCTCTCTCTCTCTCTCTCTCTCTCTCTCTCTCTCTCTCTCTCTCTCTCTCTGCTTCTCTTTATCTCTCCCTTCCACTCTTTGTCTCTTTGCCCTCCTTTCTACCTCCCTCCAACCCCCATCTTTCTCCTTCAATCCTTTTCTCCCTCCCCTCTCCCTCCCTCCCCTCTCCCTCCCTTCCTCAATCTGTACCCTACCACTGTACTGTACTGACTCTCGCCCAGGTGGTTTTGCCCAACCTTGCCATCGTGAGGATTGCCGTGTATGAGGAGCAAGGGAAGCTACTGATTGGCCACCGGGTGCTGCCCGTGGAGGGACTTCGCCCCGGCTATCGGCACATCCCGCTCCGCAATGAATGCAACCAGCCGCTTCTCATGCCAACCTTGTTTGTGCACATCGTGGTGAAGGATTACGTACCCGATGACCTTGCAGGTAATGGTCGTATTGTATTTTGCTTATTATTCTTATTAAGTAGGGTGCTTGCAGTTGTTGGTGCCATGGGTTCAAACCTGAGGAACAAGTGGACTTTTAGGGTACAACCTGAAAATGGGATCCATTTTTGAAAAAAAAATTTCTGTAATATTTAATGTAGATGTTTTTACACCTCTATCGACACCATTTAGATCATTTAAGAGGCACCCCCAGGGCGGTGCCACTGACTGAAGTGTCTTTAGACCATTCCCAAAGGAGGGACATTTCTCATTCTAATGCTCAGTAGAATTGTAAATGGGCGGATCCAACAATGTCATGCTCATAACTGTGCCTGAACTACAACAGAGACTTGCTGCTTTTTCATTCCTAATCCTTACTATCGTCATTTTCCTCTACATCTTTTGTATGTTTGTCAAACTCTTGTGACCCGCTATTTCCGGGGTGCCTTGATAGTCGAAGCAGACTTTGTGCTGTTGAAGCTAGAGAGGTGAGCAGAGTAAGTCTGATTCCCTGTAAGGACTTCTCTGTTGACATCCACCCCTTGACGGTCATATGACCTTATGCAGTTGCGAGCGCAGTAAAACCTCTACTAAAACAAAAATTTAAGAGGTATGCATCCCAATACAAAGACAGAGATACTTGAATAAAATGCCTCTATTGGGAAACGAATTGGAGTCTCTGCATGCAACAGCGAAGTGCTTAATCGCTACACTGCAGGTGCCGGTCTGTAATACTTACTCTCGGCTCATTGTCTGTGAGGGAGTTTAGCACTCTACCATTTAAATGATGTATATTGGGTCTTGTGGAGAAATTACACTGATGATAGAGAGGGAGGTGTTGAAGTACCAAAAGAGAGAGAAGGGGAGGATCATGTTATTCTGCAGGTCACGTCCTTTGGCAATAGTTAAAGATTAGTCTTCCTTGTAACACCAGTTACCTTGAATTGCAAATGCCAAATCACTTAAGGACTCTGTGTGTGTGCGTGCGTGTGTGTATGTGTGTGTGTGTTAGGGGGGAGGGGGGGTTGGGTTCTGTTGCAGATATGACCGGTTGGAGAATGCCTCCCTCTCACTTGTTGCTCTGCTGTGTCAGATTTTTGTCTTAATTATTTCCAGTTCCGTGATACCATTAATGAGACTATAGGCAGTCTTGCTTTCTGATCTTCAAATTTCTGTTCCTAAGATGTTCAGTGTTTCCTTGAGTTTAGTAGAGAAACTTTAAACACCTGATTTTGTCTGTGGAATTGTGAAATGACAATTGTGTTGACATGAAGGTGGAGGTCACATTTGTTATGTCAGACGATAAGTGACCATTTTTCTGTCAGTGTGCCTCAGTTTTTCTCAAACCAAAATTTCTTTCCCAGAGTATGCTGATGCACTGTTCAACCCAATCGCCTATCAATCGAATCTTGAGAAACATGCTCAGCAACTTGAGATTCTGACAGAGGATTTTGATGCAGTTGATGTAAGTCTTTTCCTTTGTACTGGGTCATGCACTAGTGATGGCTTTATATTTTAGCTCTACAGTTTTTTTATATTTTTCACCCCTTTTCTATCCTTTTTAAACAGTCAAGCTACACTACGGTATATTTGCTCAGAAATTTGCTGTGGGCTTTTGAGGTGCATGAGTCATTAGAATAACTTGGCATCTTACCTCTATGACTGCTGTGATCAAACACTAAAATACTGTTGCTTCTTTCTTTAATAAAGATATAACAATGATTTTACAGTTGGTGACAATGTTGTATTTTAGTCTTTTTACTTCCCTAAATATCATTTACTGTTTTTTTCTGTTTTGTTTATGTATGTGGTTTTAGTTTTTGAGCTTTCTGGCATATGTTTATGTCATTTGTACTCAAATATGCTAAGTTGCTGTGATTTCAATTTCAATTATCACATGTTTCGTATTGAGCTTTTACTGATCATAATCATTTCTTGGGCACAGGTTCCTAGCCATCCTCTCACATGTTTTAAATCTGAGATAACTTTAAAAGTTAGCTTAATGTGAAATGGTTAAGAAGTCTCATTTCCTGATAATTGCATGCAGATGTATATAATTATCTATCATTATTTGATATTGGAGGAATGGTGTTGAGGCTTAAGATCATAGCCAACAAGAAACATTAAGGTGTTTTGTTACAAGACTTGAGAAACTTTTTTTTTTCAGAAATGTTGATTATTTCCTCCATTGACTAGAAGCTTGTGTACAAGAATATCTGTAAAAATTGTATGTTTGTATTCTGAGAAAAGAGTATAAGCATAAGAACATTTGGAAAGCTTTTATTCATCTCCCCCCCCCCCCCCCCCATATTTATTCTCCAAGACTTGTTTATAGAGATAGGTGGGATTTTTCAGCAGTGGTGGAAAGGATAGGCTTTGATGTGAGTGTGTGTGATATTATGTGAGTGTGTGTGTGTGATTTCGGGGGAAGGGGGGGGGGGGGATTTTTTCGAAAAATGTTACGAAACTGGTTGGCCACACCATCATACTGTACTAGCTTACAAAGGTTCAAAGTTCACTGCATGCTCATACTTAAATTTGTGCATAAAAACTTTTACTTCCAAGTTTTGATAATTTATAATTGCAGATTCAGTGAATACTCCAGTGCATGTGTAATTAGGCAAGCATATTCAAATAAGTGTCCACACACAGTAAAGTAAAACAATCCAATAAAAATTGGGGGGAATGATTTTTTTTTCACCTGTAAACATTCGTATTAATAATGTCTTTTCTAAGAAGCAGCTTACACATGGAACTAGGGAATCCAAGATACTTTTCCCCTATTTCTTCTGTGCCTTAGAAATGCATGTGTAAGCCAGGTGGCTTCTTATGTTTTTAGATTATTTTTGTTTGCAGTTTGGCTTTTCGAAAAATTGTAAGCTTTTTTTTTTTGGACGACCTGCTACATTGTTATATTAACCTCTATTTATCAGTGTAATAATTTTTCTTTTCAGATGTTATTTAATGATTTTCTTAGATTTTTCCAATGAGTTTTTCTTTTCTCCGTCAGAATGACCCTGCTCATTTATCATGTTCTATATTGGTTTTGTTTCATGTTTTGGTTCATTTTTCTTTGCCTCTTTCCATTACTTTGTTTCTTTTGCCTTACCGGGATCAGGAGAAGGAGGAGAGCTTGGCAGAGGCCATTGTAAGTTGAGCATGATGGTGGTAGCTCTGATATCGTGCTCTGTGGACTGTCTCAATCCCTGTGCCCTTGTGATCGAGTCAAATGTCATAAAAGGACTTTGGCTTCCCTTGCTGGTTCCTGGGGAAATCATGTGTTTACCTAACCCAAGGAGATGAAAAGTAGTATAACTGATCGTGCTCAATTTTTAAATGTTTTATAATTGATCACTCATTAATGTTTTTAAAAATACATAATAATATGAATTCCAATTTTTTTTTCCTCTCATAATTATACTTGTTTAATGAAATTAGAAACAACTTATTGCATATTTTTCAAAAGTAAATTTGTCCCGCTCTTAAAATCAAATCAAAGATAAGCATAACCAAGGGCACATTCAACTTGGCCTATTGTTCAACTGAGCTAAACCTGATTTCATCTGGGTGGGTTTAGGATAGTCCGCTGTGTAAAGTATTTTTTGTTCTCGTGTGATAAAGTGATAACTTGGCGGCTTACCGTACGCCTAAATGCGATACTGTTTAGGCCCCAACGGTTGTTCAGAAAATGGAAAGTTTTTGTTCTTTACGAACGAAGAGAGAGGACAGGGAGAATTGCTTTGATTTAGCCTGTATTCATCCTAATTTATCGTCCTTTGTATGATAATTGTTTCAGTCTATTTTCAAGGGAAATCAATTTCAACTATTTGTTGGCCGTGAAATTAGTAACGGTTTGAAAGTACTATATTGTTTCGAATTGCCCTTACTTTTATTTATCAACTATGAGATCTATCAGTTAATCGCAGACTGATTAGTATTTTTAGGGAATGTTCCTTCCTTAGTACCCCTTGTGTTTGTAAATGTAGAGGTTAAGGGATGGTTATGGATTCTAGTCCCTTGTTGTATCGTGTTGGAAAGTGGTCCCGATCACCGATTCAGTGTTGTACCATACAGCGGAACCGTCTTCCTCAATACATTAAACCCACAGAAGACAGAGAGAGAGAGAGAGAGTCCGAGAGAGAGAGTCCGAGATGAGAAGCTCAGCCTTAGGCAGAAAATATTCGTTTCAGAAAAGCTTGCCTTCTGTTGTTGTTTTTTGTTGTTGTTGTTGTTGTTTGTTTTTTTGTTTTTTTGGGGGGTTATGTTGTTGGTTTTGTATTTGGTGTTATTTTACTTTCGTTTTTTGAGTTTCTTTTCAGTATCATGATTTCATATTTATGGTAGATTTTGTACCACAAACATTTTCCTGCACCTTTTGTTGGTTTGTTTTTGGGGGTTGGGGGAAGGTACGTTGTTTTTCTGCTTTGCTTGTTTTTATGTTACTAAATCAACGTTCTAAAACAAGTTAAAATAGTTGAGTTTCTAGATCGTTTCATCAAACAATAATAAAAGGCTTTTCACACAGGCTGTATCGCTCTTGAGTTGTGAAGCGGGGGACTTCCATTTTATGTCAGTTGACGCTCCGATCCATTTGTCCCTACCCTGGCTTCAGTCCCGTTCCCAAAGAGCGTGTGTCCGTGTCAGTTCACTCGCTATTAATCTGGCTTCAGACCTTTTAGAAGAAAACAAACAAAAAGAAAAAAAGAAGGAGAAGATAGTTCATGGGACATTGGTTGATCAGATCTAAGAACGATTTCGAGCCCATTGCCACAGGGACTTTGTGATGAGCTTATTGTTACTATGTTACCTCACGGCGTTCAGTTTTAAGGATAATTGGTCGCTTTTAAGCACAAGCAGGCTATCCCGATAAATGCTGTTTTGAGAAAATCGAAGTTAAAGTTTTTGGATCCTTATTGTGTGTCTTTAAAAAACAAGGAGTGTTTTCTCTATAACCAAACAAACATACACACCAATGAAACCAAACTTCTCCTATAGGTAGGGCAATGCCCATTTTTGGTGTAGGTCAAGATTTCTGGAAACCCCGAATTCCGGGTTAGCCCGCTTGTCCTTAAAAACGACCAATTTTGACAGAGATTTTTAAAGTGCTCACAAATCATGGCGTCTGCTCGTCTTCTCAGTGCACCAGTAGCCACAACGCTGGGATGAAAGTAGCTAGAGACACGATCTCAATAAATCTGTCCTCAAAGAAAGATGTTCGCTATCATGGGCCTCGCTACTTTATATACTCTTCGAAAAATAAAGAAAAGAAAAGAAACGCATAACTGCAAAGTACACGATTACATTATTTTTACTAACAGGCCAATAACTTTGTAATTGTCGCCTTAATGAACTCTCCAATAATTTGAGACTT
Organism: Aplysia californica; assembly: GCF_000002075.1. NCBI lineage: Eukaryota > Metazoa > Mollusca > Gastropoda > Aplysiida > Aplysiidae > Aplysia > Aplysia californica. The sequence goes on from NW_004797531.1 coordinate 210,526, forward strand.
AAATGACAACAAGTACTGCCGAATACAAAAGAAAAGCTATGTTTACCTATTATGAGACCCAAAAAACACGGGTCTCAGATAATGCGTTTCATATTTTTTCTCTTTTTTTTCTCTTTTTTTAAATTAAAGAGTGTAGTATTATCTTTACATCTTTCTCTCTTCAAGGGTGACTCAACACCACTTCCCGGGAACTTCTTTTGGTGGGCCAATCGTTTTAGGCGGTTTTACAGTACATGTTCCATCCCATTGTGAATAGCATTCTTGTCGTAGGGGCATGCTGCTTTCTTTTCTATCTGTTTCTAAGTACACGTTTGTAGCTGTGTGGATTAATTAAGAGAAGTAAGGTCTAGTCCCTTACCCAATTCTACTACCCCCTCCCTTTTATAGCACCTGGGTTCGAACCCATAGCTTTGCGATTGTGTTTGGTCAGCTTCTGTTCGTATTTCAGTTTGACTAGAACTAGATCAGTCGCATATTTCTGCGATTCTTGCGGGGTTTTTTCTAGGGAGTTTTGGTTGATGCCTTGTGACGATGGTTTAGTCCCATGCCAGGCGGACATTGAAAGCGTCGTTATTTCACACCAGGATCTGTTGAAAAGGTCTTTGGACATAGCCAAATGAAAATCTGTTACGTACCGAGTATGTATAATATATATATATATATATATATATATATATATATATATATATATAATGTACACACTCAGATTGTAAAGCGCATAGAGCGTGCTGTTGTTCAGGAATTTTCTCAACACAAATGCTATTTGTTATATTATAAGATAGGAGAGAGTATCACATGGCCTCTTTATGCTTGCACGAGCTCCTAATTGTGAACCGTGCGAGTGCACCCCCCCCCCCACACACACACACTCAATCTCCACCTCCTTTTCGACCCACTGATGTTTCTTTGTGTCATAGAAACTGTTATGTCGATGATTTAGATGGAACTGTTCGACCCCCAGCTCGGTCCGACGCTGTGTCCTTGAGAAAGACACTTTACACGAATGTCCCATTAATTTGGCTCCCTCCTTTCGGACATGGTGGTTTTACACGGAGGTGTCGCCTCTGAAATTACTCGTACCATTTCACCATTTATTTTTTTTTACACGTAACTCCTTTTTTGCTATCCCTTGTATTATGTTAATACAGTATGTTATGATTTGATGAAAGCTGTCGACTCAAAAGTGAACGGTGAACGTACATTAATAGTGGTACAAACAACTGCTTAAAAACGCGCGTTTCAGAGATGTATAGGTTCCTCTGTATGTGTTAGTGTTTGTGTATCTGTGTGTGTGTGTGTGTGTGTGTGTGTGTGTGTGTGTGTGTGTGTGTGTGTGTGTGTGTGTGTGTGTGTGTGTGTTTACGTGCGTGCGTGCGTGCATGTGTTTGCGGAAGCGAGTAACTGTTTGTGGATGTGTGTGTATGTGTGGAGGGGGGGGGGTACTTTCTTGTCTCTTATTTTGGGGTAGGGAGTGTTTCTAAGACCTCTGGAGTCACAGTTTGATGCAGCACTTATGTGGAGACATGGGATAAGTGAATAGGGTTTTGGCACTCTCAAACTTGGGGTATCAGATCAACAAGGTTTCGTGTCTAGATATAAGACTTAGATCTAGATCTATATATCGTTGGCAAGCCGTTCAAATGGTCTAAGCCCAGAAGGCAAAAACATTTCTGGAGAGAAAAACTTGGTTCACTCTTTTCACCTAATTTATAAAAGATATATTATCCTTCTTGGCTTTTTAAAAAACCCTATCCGTACGCCGTGGGGTCATTTCGTACCCTCGGGTTTGTATTCTTCACATTTTAGAATACTTGTAGTACAAAAATCTCTTTGAAACGCCCAGTATTTCTCAAAAAATAATTTTGACAGATTGCTATGCAAAGCGTACGGATCAGATTAAAACGAGTTTCCTCTTTGGAAAGTGGTGGCACAGAGTTCCCCACGTCATATGGATACGATAGTAAAACATGACATACGAATAGGGTTACATATTTAGAATTTGAACTTTGACAATTTTTCTTGAGCACATGCAATCAATATCACGGATTAGGAAACTGCAGTTAAACGAACTTACGACTTATATTGTATATTGCATTTGAACCGGTGGCCGACGATTATGACCATATTTGTACCATACCACGGTGTCTATTCGGACACGGACACGACCCTTCTAAAGGACTATTTTCCCTCTATAAAAACATGTATTGCATGTCGGTTTATGCAAAGAAACGAAACAACCTCGATTGTTTTTCATCATTCTATAAATAAAATAATAGAATGCAATTTCATGCAAACTGCAAAGGTGCGTTGGTCCAAAAAAGAAAGAGAAGCACGACATTCTCAAAAGGAAAAAGACCCACACTGCACGGTACTCGCATTCGTAAAAGACACCCGTGTCTGAATATACACGGGAGCTTAAATGGACACGTGTCCGAATAGACGCAACCTATTTGTACACAAGGTGTAGCATATTTGCAGTCTGCTCTCTGAAATGTTCGGGGAAATGGGGTGGGGGCTTGTGTGGTTGAATGTAATATCGTATGAATATTGTGTATAAGTGTAAAGTGCTTGGATTTTCTGTATGTGTCGCTAAAATTACTGTGCCAAAATGTTTGCTTGCCACATGAGCAGTGTTTATTACACCCTACTCCTACACACTTCAATTTTTTTCGCTTTATTCCCCCCCCC
>NW_004797531.1:213967-217426 GCF_000002075.1 Aplysia californica
GTTTATTTGATTTTTATTTGATTTTAAACAAATCTATTTATTTATTTGTGAGAGGGGGGTGGGGGGGGGGTTGTTCCTATTGCCCAAATCAAAAACTGTTCCTTCGAATTGTGGTCCTCGTCGTTTTCCCCATTAAACTATAGAATACAGCGTGCCTGTTTTTCCCTGTCCCGTCGTTGCTTGTACTTTTTTCTGTTATGATGTGATCAGATGTGCCTTTCCAGAGTTCAGACAGTAGGTGGTTGCCGGATGCCCTGGTGTGGTTTGCTCCCTCTTTCCTATCAAACACCTGTTGTCCGTATCTCTCCTCCTTTTTTGTGTATGTTACCCTCTTGTAACACATCTATTCTTCGGCACTTATATGACCTTATTGTGTTGAAAGTGCCGTAAAACTGTTTACTAAAACTAAAAACTAGAGTTCAGACGGTCATGTGCTCACGTCTGTTGTGTTACGGGTAGGTCCTTGGCTTTTGCACACAGGAGGTGTGAGTTCAAATCCCACAAGGGGAAGTTAATTTTTCGAAAATATGCGCTGTTTTTGCTGGGATGCTGTATTCCACTGTGCCCGGGCTGGCCCTGTCAGGCAGCAGCCCGCCTCTATGTGTCACGACGCGGTGAAATCTGGCGCTCGTTAATTTTTGGGCATATGAATTTATTGTTATTATCTTAAAGCTTTTTTTATTTGCCTTGCTTTCAGTGAAAAAAATGCCCATTTATCTTAAATAGACGTTGAGATATTTGCGATTGAAGGAGGTGGGGTGGCCTGGTTTCAGAAGTATAATTAGCGAGAAAATGGCCACCAAAGTTTGGTGACTTCCATAGCTTAAGAGTCCTTGGAAACTACAAATTTACTTTTTTTTGTTGTTGCTTTTAATCGACGTTTTTCCATATATCCTCACCTAAAAGTGTTTTTGATGAACATACTAGGTGTTGAGCCCCCCCGCAAAAAAAAAAACAAAATAAAATAAAATTTCATGTCCAAACTGGCCGAAAAATGCCGATTTCTCTGATTTCATTATTTTGACGAGCTCCTGATTTTACCACGATGCCTCACGTATGATTGTGATTCTGATCTGCATGCATGGTCCATTGGGCTATAAAACAAAATATTTGTTGGTTTGTTTTAGTAGAGTTTTTACGGCGCTTGCAACTGCATAAGGTCATATGAACAAAATCTTTTCAAATCAGACCGTCAAGTAAAAGTCAATTTTCTTCACCCGTCAACATCTGTGATAATGTTGGTGGTTACTGGGTACCCAAGACGTTCATTCAACGTCTTCTGCCTCTTTGATTGGGTGTTTACCTTTTGTCTGTCTCTAGTTCTCCGGGCTACGACTAGAACAAACGAGACAAATGATGACCCTGCTTTGAATCCTTAACTAACACGCTCACTCCCTTTTCGAACGTGACCCTGTTTTGTTTTTGGTTGTTTTGTTTTTCGTTTTTTCGTTTATTTTGTTTTTTTGGGGGGTTTTTTTTAAGCTTCTGCGGCTCTTCATCCTCTCACCTGGCCCTGTCCTCGTGGAGATGGATGTTATAACTATGTGCCCATTTTTCATCTAATCCCTATTTGATACGGTTTGATACTCTAAAACTAAGCGGGTGGTTAGAGGGCGCCACTTGTAGGTCCTACTTCTATACTTTCCCTCCGTTGTTTCTGTCTGTCTGTCTGTCTGTCTATCTATCTGTCTGTCTGTCTGTCTGTCTGTCTGTCTGTTTGTCTGTCTGTCTGTCTGTCTGTCTGTCTTTCTGTCTGTCTGTCTGTCTGTCTTTCTTACCTTTTCTAGCATTTAATGGCCATTATTGTGTCGATGTGCTTCTCTTTACTCAAACAAACAAGCAAACAAGCATACGAACAAACAAACACTAAAACTGCCCCACTGTCTGCCTGTCTTACTTCTTCCTAGCTCTTAACTTTACTCAAACAAACGAACAAGCCAACAAAGAAACAAACAAACAAACACTAAAACTGCCCCCACTGTCTGGCCCGTGTCCCCAGGCGGAGGAGCGCGACCCGAGCATGCTGAAGAGCTCGGTCAGCCAGATCCAGATGGACCTGAGCGGCGCCAGCCTGGGCGGAGTCTCCACCACCCCGGAGCCCGCCGGCAACAAGCGTCAGAACTCTGTGACCAGCCGCAGCACGGGCGTCAGTGTGAGCCCTCTACCGCACTCGGACAGCGGCAGCGCGCTCTCCTCCAAGCCGTCGTACACGCGGGGCGGCTCCATGACGCACATCCCGGTCTCCAAGCAGGAGAGTTCCCAGTCGGCCAACTCGCAGGGCAGTTCCGGTTCCTGTAAGTCGTCTTCACTTTGATTTCGATTTGCTCTTTTATATTTAAAAAACAACAACCTCTCTTTGCCGTCACATCTCGCCGATCAGCGATGTTTACCACCCGGTTTCTGTGGATTTTCCCCAAAATGCCTTTGCCTTTGATGGCAAGAGTTTTTACTATAAATAATATAAGGGGTAGGCCCAGAACAATCTACTTTGGGAACCTAAACAAATGGGTAACAGGGAAAGATCAGGGAAACGTAGCTTTTTTTTTTTTTTTTTTTTTTTTTAAAAGAGCATCCGAGCAAAGGAATGAATGGAGAACCATGATCGCCGATGTCTGTCGCAGATCTGGCATTAGATGATGATGATGAATATAAGCCTTGTGACGGCAAAGCGTTAAACTTAAGGACAGTTTATTAACGAATGAAAGCCTTCGTTATGATTTTCATACACTTTCTTGCGAGAGTTTGTTAAACGGGTGGATTCCATCGAAAATATGATTTTGATTCTCTTTGTTAGGACAGTATGATTGTGATAAATGAATGCACGATGTTGGATTATTTGTTGTTGTTTTTTTTCAAGGTTGTGCGGATGTGCCCTCGCTACTTTTGTTGTTTCCGCTTTATAAATGTAAACAAATGAATAAGCATACACGTGGGGGAGGGGTGGGGGTAGCAACAGCAGGTATGCAGCAAGTATCACATCAGTATCATAGTACATGTACTTAATTCGTTTAAAGGTACTAACACAGTAAGGCATGATGCAGGGGAAATTCAAAATTTCTTTGAAAATCAGAAACTCAGCTTACTTGTGCGGTGGCATCAATATAGAATCGGTGGGAAATTCGGAAATTTTGAAAATTTATGTGGTTTGCCATGGCAACGGCTGCCATATTGGAATGTCGTAAAGAAAAGTACACATTTAAAAAAAAAGATATATCACAGGGTTATAAATGACTTCAAAACATTGTTTTGTTGCCTTTTGTGGCTGTTTTAGTGGATGACCTTGGCACTTTTGATGTGAAGGACAAACGTTTTCAAAATTGAGGTTCAAATTTGGGAAATTTTTTGACGAAAAAAAAAAAGACTTTGATTTTGTTTAGATTTTAACTCCGATTAATTATGCAGTTTCATGGATGCACAGTTTTTGTGATACTACATGAAAACTGAATTGTTAACTTTGTT
>NW_004797531.1:217526-218558 GCF_000002075.1 Aplysia californica
GGGGGGGTGGTTAGGGATTTTTTTCTGTTCATTATTGTTGGTCCTCGTTCATGTTCTACTTTTGGAGGAAAGGGTTTTCAGATCACATTTACTTTGGAACTAAATCATTCATTTGCGAGAGCTATGTACATAAGTTTTTCGTTGGTTTCTTTGGGTGTTTTGTTTTTTTCCAAAATATGGTTTCTTGTTTTTTTTTCGCCCAAATATAATTGTCTCCCCTTTCATTTCACGGACTAGGGTGTCTTTCTATTCATTAATTTCGTAAATTGTAATGGTGCTATTCTTAACCACTGTTTTACCGTTCAATAACTAACCCAGATTCCACAAGGCAAAGTCGATCGCATTTTAGTATCTCCGTCTGTCCGCTGGGGCCTTTCTATCCCAGTCGGCGCACGGTTGTCCCTGGCAAGCAAGGTCAACGAAGTCCGCCTCTATAATTTGATGTAAATTGTATCAGTGGGCGCGTAAATCAGTTATACCCGTAACAGTCTGGTTCCTATAGCTAATAACATTTCATGTAACTGTAGTGACTGTAACATTTAATGATTGAGTATATGGACTGAGGGCTAACTCGCAGTATCTTCATGTTTCCTTCCTTGGATAGGATTACTGTGTTGTCATTACGTGGGTGTGCTCTATAGATATCGTCGTGTACCTCCCCACCCCCCCCACCCCACCCCTTTCCTCTCCTCCCCTTTTTTACACATCGTTGTTACTGTTTTGTGTCCTTTATTTCACCATCACATCGTTAATTCTTCACTCAAATTTATATTTGTTGTTTTGGGATTTTTTGGTCTTGGTTGTTTGTTGTTGTTGTTTTTTTTGTTTGTTGCAATTTTGATAGTTGTTATTTTGTTTCGTTTTTTGGGTGTTTTTTTTTTTTATAGATTAGGCAAACTATCGCAGACTAACTAGCCGTATTTTATGTCTGTGATCTGTTGCCCGCTCATAGTTACAGAGTATACGTTATACAACTTTTACAAAGTTTTGTTGTCTTGATGTTGTTATGTCTACTCCAAGGTATTGAATAAA
>NW_004797531.1:221555-224931 GCF_000002075.1 Aplysia californica
GTGTGTGTGTGTGTGTGTGTGTGTGTGTGTGTGTGTGTGTGTGTGTGTGTGTGTGTGTGTGTTGTTGCGACACTGAGAGAGTGCGGGGTCAAATCTTTTGTTAGCGGGCTCTGTGCAATAAGGCCTTGTGGACTTTCGGATCAAATTTGATGAAACAAAGCAGACGTCAGTTTGGTATAGTGTGCACTGACTAGCGCCATCCCATAAATGTATCAATACCCTGATATTTTAATTATGTCAAATAGGAGTTTGACCAACTTCTTTGCATAGAGCACTGGCTCTGTCTCGCTTTGGCTCGATTGCGGTGGCATTATTTTCATACGCTGTAACATTTTTGCCTTCACTTTTTTGTTAAAATGATGCTTTGGTTGCTGTGTGATTCGACAAAGTCTCTCAGTGTAGAAAATAGGAAGAAGTTGAAAAACCACAAAACTTTAAACCTAATCAATTGCTTTTGCCTTCCTAGTTGATAATTAATAATATGACTACTTAATCTTAGTTCAGCTTTTTTAACCCGTATACCTGCCTGCATGATGCGTTTTATACTATATGCTATATGTTATATTGTTAAAACATCATTCCCTGCTGGTAGTATTTAAGTGTTATTGATAACCAGATCCCGTGTAATATAATATACACACGTTTGCACGTATTACATTGCGTGCAGTTTAATCTGTCAGTTACGTTTCCCGTCTCTGAGCTTGCTTGGATATTTAAAATGTCACAGTCCCAGACCACATTCATATTATTGTGACAGGTATGCTTAGGACAGAGTATGGGAAATGGTTCTGGAATGTGCAAGAGACTGGATCTTTGAACACGCCTAAACTGGATTTTTGTTGTTACTGCATGGTGCTGCAGAACGGATGGGAATGCAGCCCTACGGTTTAGGAATAGAAAGGATGAAGTCATATCTAGTCTGAAAATGGGGAGGGGTTCGAATGATATCAAAATTTCACAGCGTGTTGAAATCTTCACCCTATCACAAGCAAAGGTGGTTTGTTTGGTTCGTTTTACATGAAGATGCTGTGTTCTCTGCAAGCGTGTAATAGTGTGGATTTACTTTGATATATGGTTGTGGCTAAATATATATACATATATAATATATATAGTTACCCCGGTCTTATTTCTATATGTCATCAGAGTAGATCATGCAAATTTTAAGGACTTCTCTAATAAGAATTGAATCCTTTTTTAAAGAGGTTTAGTCTCCAAAATTTATAAATGTTTTTGTGTATTTCGTAACAGTAACAGTATATTTATATACTACTTATATACTACTTATATACTACTTATATACTACTTATACTACTTATGTACACTACTTAAACTACTTATATGCCCCTGAGAGTCGATTTCACGTATTAACCATCACAGACGTTGTTTTTGGTACGGCAGACCCTAGTGTGGTACTGTGGAACAGTGTAGACGTTGTTCACGGAAGTTAAAAGCTGCTCAATATCATAGGTTTTAACTAAAATGTACGAGTTTTTTTGGAGGTGGAGGGTTTTCTTTGTTTGTTGTTGGTTGTTGTTTTTTGTTGTTGTTTTATGGGGGGGGGGGGTAAAGTTGTTATGTAAGTTAATGAGGTTATGTGTTCGCCAAGTTTTCCCCTTGCAGCAATTTTTGTTGTTGCTGTTGTCGTTGTTGATGATGTTGATGATGATGTCGTCTTATCTTGAAAAGGAAACAGAGTAACATGTGCCGTTATTTTTACAGCTGAATGTCATTATACCCTTTTGATGTTTGCACCCCCCCCCCCCCAACTTTCGCCCTTTTCCTCTTTCACATCGCTTTGGATTTCTTGGCTCGCTCAGTGTCAGTCCCATAATCACTTCTTGGCATTGCAGATTACAGACCTGCTAGAAAGCTAGGGAGTGCAGGGTAGTTTTAATATCTTCAGCTGCCGTGTTGCAATACATAATGTAAACACGTTGGAGCGCGTTCACATGGCCTTATGTAGCTGGGAGTGTCGTAAAACTCTTACCAAATTAAAACTAAAAACACGGTGGTTTCTTAAAGAATTGAAAAAGATCACGGAGGAAGCAAGCAGAAACTACGGAATTAAGTAGATAAAAGTTGTACACATTAGAAAACGTTATGGTAAGACGGTGGTTTCTTCAACAATTAACGAAATTCGTGAAAACAGAAACTGTGAATTTAGATTAATGGCACTTGTACTACATATTATATAGGGCATGCTGGCCTCCAATGCAATGAAATGTGAAAGATCTGGAAGACCATTAGAACAGAATTAGCAATTGCGTCCTCTGACTACATTTTAACTTTTTGGAACAACAACGGTAGCTGCCTTCGAAATTGTCCAAGACGGCCACCCAATTATCGATGAAAAAAGTGGTCATCTTAGACAGGTGGGCGTTTAAGACAGTGTCATTGTAATAATATGTGAAGCAACGTGGTGAAATCAGGATCTCGTCCAAAAAAAAATGAAATCCGAGAAATCAGCATTTTTCGGCCGGTTTGGAAATATATATTTTCCGGCTCCACACCTTGTATGGCCATTCAAAAACACTTTTGTGTGTGGATTTTATGGAAAACGTTGATTAAAGGCACAAAAAAAAATTTAATTTGCAGTTTGCAAGGACTCTAAAGCTGTGAAAGTCACCAAGTTTTGGCAGCCATTTTCTCGCTAATTCTACTTCTGAGACCAGACGACCCCACCTCCTTCAAAGATATTTTTTTCATCAAAAGTAAGGCAAATGATGATATCCAATAACTTCATATGCCCAAAAATTGACGAATGCCTGATTCCACTGTGTCGTGACACATATAGGAGAAAGAAAACCCGGAAAGTTGGAAGAGGGAGAGGGGGGGGGGGGTTGGAAATGGAAGTAGCTGTCTGTACAGGTGGTTGTCTTGGACAGGTGGCCGCTAGAGCAGGTTTGACTGTACTTTTGGATGCGTCCGTGTCAGTTGGGGTCTGGACTCAGAAATCTTCCGCGCGCTCATGTGACCTTATGCAGTTGCGAGCGCGGTAAAATACTTACAAAAACAAAAACAAAAAGATCTTCCCTAGTCTTTCCTGCAGCTGTTCGAGCCGTGAGACCACCCCCTTTTCTCCCATCCTCTCCCCGTTTCTTTCTTCTTCTTCTTTTTTGCCTTCTCCCCCCCCCCCCCCCTTCCTTTGCGCCCTTTCCTCCTTTTCTCCCCCTCCTTTTCTCCCCCTCCTTCCTTTCCTCCGTTTCTCCTTCTCCTTTTCACCCTTCCTTTCCTCCCCTTCACGTTTGTCCCCTTCTCCTTGTTCCTTCTCCCCCCTTCCTCCTCCCTTTCCTCCTTCCTTTCCTCCTTTCCTCCTGTTCTCCTCCTCCCCCCTCTTCTTTTCTCTTCCTTCTTTTCTCATCTGTATCTCCCCCCC
>NW_004797531.1:226407-259303 GCF_000002075.1 Aplysia californica
CTCTCTCTCTCTCTCTCTCTCTCTCTCTGCCAACACATACATACGCACGCACGTGCACACACATACACACTCCTTTTTTCTTTTTCGTAGAGAATTCTCTGTGTGCTGTGATAATCTTCATGTTATGATTTCTCTTTGTTCTGTTACGATCATCATGTTACAAAGTTTTTATCTATAACGTTATTATAACGTACGTTTATGTCGCCCAAGATAACACAGCCACTTCGGTTTTTTCTGACATCATCCTGACCAACCTCTCCCCTCATCGTTATTGTCGCCATTGGCCCTCATTGTTATTGTCATTATCATCGTCTCTCCTCGAGTATCATCGTCTCTCCTCGAGCCCCGTCTTGTGACCTGCCGCTGTTGTATTGTATTCTATATGTGCGTGTTCAGTTTGGTGGTAGGAGGTATTAAGCAGAGGTCTCACTTTAGTGAATGGTTGATGGGTGCTCTGGTGTGGTTTGCTCCTTTTTTTCCTCTCAAACATCAGTCATCCTTATCTCTCCCTTTTTTTGGTGTGTTTGTTACTCTCTCGTAACACCTCTAATCTTCAGCACTTTTATGACCCAATTGTGTTGCAAGTGCAGTAAAACTCTTACTTTCTAAAGCTAAAACATCAGTTTGGTGGTAGAAGGTACTAAATAGTACTTTGTGGGTCAGAGCTGTTGTTGTAGGTGTTTTGCTCACAGCGTGACGGGCTTCACATAATATAATTTGTTGGGCTTTCACGGAGATGGGCATCCTTTGATTCTCATACTCTTACTTACAAACACTTGGAATGGAACGTTTATTTGTTGCTTCCAGTAATTTGTGGACAGAGAAAAATAAGGAGAAAAGAGCCTGTGTTGCTTTGGGTGATGTGCACTCAACTTTGAGCTCATTCTCAAGAAGCTAAATGTATAGGTATTGCACATCTACATCTCTTGTTATTTATAGGTATCAAGGTATTAGATATTCACATCTCTGTTATTTGTTGTTATTGTTGTTTTCGCCAGGGAACAAGAGCGTAAGTAAGAATTTGGTTGTAAACACCTCCAAAAAGAGCCACTAAAAACGTTTTGATTAGAAAAACAATTTTTAAAAACCCAAATAACGCAGGTTTCTGCATTTGAAAAGTGTAGTTATTATTTTGACTTTTGAAGTTATTCTGTGATTTTGTGTTTTTACATTGTATGCACGCACGTACGCACCATCTCACTCACATTCATATTGTTACTTGTTAAGAATTGTGCAGTGATAAATGTGGCTATGTATATAGTAACAGTAGCCAGTTGTGGGAATTGAAGGGCGCAACTTATAGTTCCTACTTCTTTTCTTGTCGTCTGATGTTTCTGTCTGTCTGTCTGTCTTGCTTTTCTCCCTTCACAAAAGGACAGTTACCGCGTCGATGTGCATTTCTTTATTCTGAACCGTTGCTAGTTGTCAACGACTAGTGAAAGTTTTCCACATTCATAAGCAAGTACACTCGATCGACCATTTTTCTACGGTGGTTGTTGTTGCTGTTGTTGAAGAAGTTTTATGCCCCTTTCTTCAGCACACTGAGAAGATGTCCTTGGAGCACGAAGTGTTCACACAATCCTTAGATAGGAGATGTCCCTCTTGGTCCCGGGTTTGACTGCTCAGGATGAGGGAACGCCACCTGGTATTTTTTTTGTTCTCACTTCCTGCAGATTGTGTATTCGAACTGTGAAAAATCAGACCTCTGTTCAACTGACTGTTTTCCACTTTATTTTATTTTATTCTATTTATTTATTTATTTATTTATTTATTTATTTATTTATATATTGGGGTCTACTATTTCCCTTTTAACCCCTCAAGTCAAATAAATTGAATTATTGGATTACTAACCCCTTTCGCCCTCTCCCTTCAGACTCGTCCATCCTGACTCCCACCCCTTTGTCGGAGCTGAAAGCAGCGAAAGGATTCATTAAGGCCATTGCCAAAAGAGATAAGGAGTTGGACAGTATCAGGCGAAAACATGAGAAGGTTGGTGCTTGTACTGGATGTCCGGCTCGTTTTTGTGTGTGTGTGTGTGTGTGTGTTTGTGTGTGTGAAGACACTGCAAGTTGATGTTATCTATGTGCATATATGTATGTAAATGTCTGTGGGTGCATTTACAGTACGGATGTATTTACTCTTTGTTTTTTTTTGAGTTGTAGATTTGACAGAGTGAAAAGGGTACATATACAGCTAAGTTTGTATAGTTGATGATTGATTTTTGAAACTGACTGAGAAAAAGTTCTGTGCTTTAGTGTGAGTTCACAAATTTAAGTGTCCTGTGTGTGTGTGTTGGTCTGTACATATGTGTCATGACGCGGTGGAATCAGGCGCTTGTCAATTTTTGGGATTGTGGAGTTATTGGTATCATTTGAAAGCTGATTTATTTGCCTTGCTGCAAATGAAATAAATATCCCATAGAAATAGAACTCAAGGTATCTGCAATTGAAGGAAGTGAGGTCGCCTAGTTTCAGTGGTAAAATTTGCGAGAAAATGACAACCAAAGTTTGGCAACTCCAATAGCTAAAGAGTCTTTGAAAACTGAAAAATGACTAATTTCACGCCTTTAATCAATGTTTTTCGGTCAAATTCACATGGAAATGTGTTTTTATTTGGACTCAAAAAAAGGTTCTTAGTTTTAGTAAGATTTTATAGCGCTCACAACCGCATAAGGTCATATAAGCGTCAAGGATGAATGTCAATAGAGAAGTCCAAATGGGGAATCAAGCTTGCTCTGCTCACCCCAACAGCACAAAGTCTGCTTAAATCATCAAGGCACCCTGGATATAGGATTTCACAAGAGAGTGACAAATATACAAAAGAAACAGAGGAAAAAATGGTGATAGTAAGGATGAGGAAAGAAAAAGCAGCAGTTCCCTCTATTTTGTTCTGGCACAGTATGAGTATAACATTGGTAAATGAGCCTATTTACAGTTCTACTGTGTATAAGAACATGTTAATATTCCCCCGTTTGGGAATGGGGAATGGCCTAAAGACAACTGCCCTGTGGTGGGGGAGGGGGGGGGGGGAATAAAAGAGGTTAAGCCAAAAAATAAAAATTGAATCAAAATTTCCAAACTAACAGGAAAATGCCTGTTTCTCTGATTTCGTTATTTTGACGAGCGCCCGATTTCACCTCTTATCTTCGGCACTTTTGATTTTATTGTGTTGCAAGTGCTATAAAACTTGCACTAAAACTAAAACTGTCTTTTTACCGCAAAGTCTCCTCTCAGCTACAGAACTCAGTTGATGCCATTCCAGGCTATGGTGCGTGTGACCAATGGGGTATTCATGACCTTGAGTTTTTTGTTGTTGTTGTTGGGTTTTTTTTTTAATTGTCGTGGCTGTTCTTGGACTTGGCTCTTCTTAATTTAGACATCCAGCCTCTTATGATGATTGTGTTGTTGAAAGGGGCATTCAGCCTATAGTACATTAGATACCATGAGCTGAATGTAATTTGGTTCTGAGAACTGAGCACTTAATCAGCTGCTTGCACTGTATGCTTCCTGACCTACTGCGAAGCAGAGAAAATGTTTTGCAGTGTCTTTGGGTCTGCTGGGGTAATAATGTTGTGTAAAGTAGATACAGTTTGCTGTCGAGCAGGGATATACACTGTACAAATGCTATATATCACTCATTACCATCATACAGTCAAACCCACTCTAACAGCCACCTATAAAAGACGATCACCTGTACAAACAAACACCTCCCATTCCCCCCCCCCCTTCCTTTTTTTGTTAAACACATTAAGATGACCCTGTATAAGACGGCCGCTGTCTACTTTCTACTCGACAATGGGTGGCGGTCTGAGACAATTTTGACTGTACCTTTAGTATAAAAGAAATAGAATACACTCACTCCGCATGAAGTGTGATGTCATAATGTGTGTGTGTGTGTGTGTGTGTCACTCCATATAAAGTGTGATGTCATAATGTGTGTGTGTGTGTCACCCCGCATGAAGTGTGATGTCATAATGTGTGTGTGTGTGTGTGTGTGTTACTCCGCATGAAGTGTGATGTCATAATGTGTGTGTGTGTGTGTGTTGGTCAGGCCCGAGAGATCCTGGAAGAGAACCACCAGCTGTTGCTGCACAAGCTCATTTCCAACCAGACCAAAACCCGCATCTCCATGGAGAAGCAGCATTCCAAGGTGCTCAAGAAGATGGCCAAGGAGGGCAAGAGCACAGAGCAGAAGCAGAACCAGCTCAAGGGGGAGCTGCAGGAGCTGCTCACTATACAAGATCTCAAGGTGATTTCCAGGGCTGCTGACTACTTTTATTTAATTTTGTGTGTGGGGGGTGGGGGGGTGTCTTGCCAGAAAGAGTTAAACACAAATATCACGACTTTTTTTCGAAATAGATTGAAATTTTCTTATTACCAAAAGCAAGGCAAATATAGAGGCTTTAAGGTTATACCAATAACTTCATTTGCCCAAAAATTGACAGGCGCCCTATTCCGCTGGGTCATGACACATGGAGTTTCTCATCTAAACAGCTGTGAACATGAAAAAATGTCAGAAGCTTTCTTGGGGAAGCTACACTCCTTTATCTTTATGATTATGTCCGTTCTTTGTCTTGAGTCAAAGCACATCTTGTGAAAGTACTTGATTCAAGTTGTAAAAAAAAACCATTTTATCGAATTGGAAATCAATTACCTAGTCAGTGAGTGAAATTCAGTAGCATTTGAGATTACAACTTCAAAGTGATTATAAGAAGGGGGCAGCGGTCTGGAGGAAGAGATGTTTCCGTTTGCAAAATGCAAGCCCTTTGTGTTGTGGTAGTTTATCTTGCCTAGTGCAGACATTGATATGGGTGTCTGTGCTTCATGTTTGTAAGAGCGGGACTGGAGGGGGCAAATCAATGCACTGTGGATGCTCCTCAGAGGTGGTCATTAATGTCATGTGTCCTGTGTTTTAGAATAATATCAAAAGAATTTCTAAAATATTCGTTCTCTTCCCCCAGCGCCGAGAGATGAAGGCATCTCACAGTGCCGCACTCATGAAACTGTGCAAGGACCATTACCAGGCAGAGCTGGAGCTGCAGACCCGCCACCATACGCAGAGATATGATGTGTTGAACAAGTTGATGGAGGCCAACCACACAGCGCATGTACGACGTTTGGATGAGATCCACGACCAGGAAGTGGGAGAGTTGATGAAGCGCATGGATGCCCAGAGTCGAGACCACATGAAGTCTTTGGGGAAGAGACACAAGGATAAACTGGAGTTGTCTAGGTGAGGACTAGACAGACAGACTAGTAGAGACACAAGGTCTGCTAGGGTAATAATAGTTCTAAAGCATATAGGGCATGCTGTAGATTGTGGATATCAGCTATAAATGAATTTTTGTAAAAGGTGGTAAGGCATAATCAAATAGACCTAATTTATAAGAGAATTGTCTTATGAAAGAGATATCTTCTCCTGGATTTCCTGATTTCATCACAGGACTGGAGAAGCAGGGGTAAAACACTGTATTTGTAAACTCTGGTCTAATCTTGAAGCTGCAGATGCATGGTTTCAGCTACCATACTAAAATAATACAAGTGTCAGACTATATTTGAAGGGTACAAGGGAAAAGCTTTTTTGATCATTTGAGTTGTGATATGAGTTGGAAAGTGTTAACGCCCCTCTTCTGGCATATCTGAGTGTCCAGGACTAAACCTGATAAGTCGCCCAATATCAAGTTTGGGAAATAAATTATACTATGGAAAAATGTGGGCTTTCAAACATTTCATTTATGGTTTTTTTCTATATGCCAGAAAGTGACATACTCTGTTTTTCCCTTGTGCCCTCACTTGTATACCATACATTTCTCTCTTATAAGTGGGTGGTTGGTGGATGCGCTGGTTTTATCTGCTCTTTCTACTTCTTTTTTTTTTTCAGCGTTGCTGTTTAACTTTTCAGCTTTATTGCTAATTTTGATTGGTGTTTCCTGTGCTTTCTTCAGAATAAAACGAGAAGCTGAACAGAAACATGTACAGACAGCAGTGTTAGAAAGGCAAAAGGTAAAATAAATGTGGATTAGTGTGTGTTATTTTGTGTGTTTGCATTTGTGTAAGTCTGTGCTTGTAGAAGTAACTCCACATAACTCTACGACACAGGATGGGTTGGGGAAAAAAAAAGAAAAGAAATTTCCTATTTTTGTTGCAACAGCAATGAATGATATGGGTTTAAAGAATAAGCGATGCATGTACTCCTGTGCAGAATTGAGCGTTATGTTAGGCAGTGTTTAGCAACGACTGTTTCGCTTTTGTTCATATCTTTTTACATTGTGCCATCCTTGTTCGCTTGATGACTAAGCAAGATTTTGAACTCGTACCTAGGCATTACCCATCCACTACATGCTGTAGCCTTCGGAAAATGACTTCCACTCTGTTCTCTTGACTCTTTTTTCATTTCCAGGTTATGGCCATACGCTCTATAATGTTATCTTCCACTTTCTTTCTGGTCTTCCTCTGAATCATTTTCCTGTTGTGTCTCAACTCAGTGCCTCTTTTGTCCATCTGTCATCCTTCATTCTGCTGATTTTTCCAACTTCTTTAATTAATGGTTTTAGTGACTATACTCTTTCCCAGTGTGTCCCCTTACGACCTGTGTAAGCAGATACATTTTTTTTCTTATGTGAAGATTGTAATCAATCTTGTGTTTTCAACCTGAAGAAAAAAAGTTTGTAAAGCATATTCTGCTGAATACTAATTCTCATAACACTCTGTGCTGTTTGTTTTTATGATTTGTTATTCGTTAGAAATATTTTTGTATTCCACTGCAAAAATTTGTAAATATGTCATCACTCTGGATAAACTTGTATGTATTTCTGATCCCTGATAGTTGAAAGATATCTTGGAAAAACGCCAGGGTGACCTTGAGGCAAAACTGGATGAGATCAAGAAAGAATTCCAGAAAGAGCGAGATGAGGTGAGCTGAACTCTTTGAGCCCTGGACCATAAAGCACTTCTGGATCCATGCACCTTGGTTGAATGCTAGATTTACACCTAGGCGCACTGAGATGTATATGTGAGACATCCTGGTGAAATCAGGCGCTTGTCAAAATAATGAAATCAGGAAAATGGCATTTTTCGGCTAATTGAGCAATTTTGATAGCATTTTTTTGATTAGGCTCAACACCTTTTTATGTCTATTTAAAAGCACACTTCTGTGCGGATTGTCCTGAAAAACATTGATCAAAGGCACAAAAAATGTAAATTTTCATTTCCCATGGACTCTCAAGCTATGGAAGTAACCAAACTTTGGTAGCCATATTCTCGCTGATTTTGCCTCTGAAACCCAGTGACCCCCACCTTCTTCCATCAGAAATATCTCGACTTCTATTCAAGATAGATGGGTATTTTTTCCCCATCAAATGCAAGACAAATGAACAAGCTTTTAGATGATACAATTAATTCCACGTGCCCTAAAATTAATGAACTCCAGATTCCACCGTGTAGTGACACTTATGTCAAAACATGGTGGAATCAGGCGCTCTTCAGTTTTTTGGCATATGGAGTTATTGGTATTATTTCAAAGCTTGTTCATTTGTCTTGCTTAGAGCTTGGCGAATATATGCTTCCGATGGCCTCGACCATTGGGGCAGGTTTGAAGTAGGGTGCATAGTTTCCTGTTTAGCTGACGGTTTCACTCTAAGACTGTTCAGAGTTGTCAATTTTTTTTTTTAAATTTACACTTGCCTGTGCTGATCATAATATTTCTTTTGATTCTATGCTACCATGTGCAGAGTTGCAGTAACCTGTACTCAACTGACTGATCTTTTTTTAAAAAATGAAAGTAATGTGC
The DNA here is from genome assembly GCF_000002075.1 of Aplysia californica. Classification (NCBI taxonomy): domain Eukaryota; kingdom Metazoa; phylum Mollusca; class Gastropoda; order Aplysiida; family Aplysiidae; genus Aplysia; species Aplysia californica. The sequence goes on from NW_004797531.1 coordinate 234,196, forward strand.
AATTGAAATTATATTGATGTGTTTTTACCATTCCTGCTCAGCCATAGAAAATTTGCCGCAGAGACAATAAAGTATATTGTCTTGTCTTATCTATCTATCTTGACTTATCTTGTCTTTTCTTATAGTATTATAATTACTTGCTCCTCAGGTTTTGTGTGGATTCAAGGATAGCTATGATGAGAAAACACAGAAGCTGGATGACGACCTGGACAGTGCGCTTGGGGATGATGATCTCAACGAAGAGGAGAACGGAGCAGTCAGCAAGTCTTCGGCTCATGACTCGGAGCCTCTGAGCAGTCCTGAGATTCCTCTGAGCCCCAGTGATAGTGAAGGGAAGTCTCTCTCTAACGGAGAACTGGAGAAAGGGCAGCATATGACCACCATCACTGTGAAGGCACCAAGTAAGGAGAACGGCAATGCAGTCCATGAGGATGAGGAGACAATTGAGAAGGTGAACAGTGAGGAACGGCTAACTAACATGTGAATAATTTGACCATTCAGACACCTCATTGCTCGGGGTGAGGAGAGTTGCTCACCTATCTATTGGAAGGGGCAGCGATGCATTTAGAGGCCTGGTCTTTTGATTAACTGACCGACTTAAACTGAATTTGATTCAGACCACGAGCTAATGAGAGTGAAATGGAGGACTGTTCATTCTTTTTTGACTGTTGGAAAGTACAGCTCTTCTTCATCCTAGAGATTTCAGATGAATGACCCATGACATTTTGCCTCTTTTGACACCAAATGATTGGTCGATGTGTTTATGTGTCTGTGTGTATGTGTTTTTTATCTGCTCTTCATGATATGCGAGGAAGGGGCGAATGAGTCAGAGACCACAAGAGATGCATCCGTGTCACAGGGGAGATTCCAGTACAACTGATCTCATACTTTTCCTGTCTTTTTCCAAGCGCTGCAATGACTGTCTGTCTGCACATCGGATCTCCTCTTGTTGTACAAGCACAAATGTTGTGTACATTTAATTGGAATTTAGTGTTGTATGCACCAGAAAAAGCTAACCATTACCATTTCTGTATAATGTTCCACATTTGATGAAAGGAAAGAGAAAAAAAAAAACCCAAACAAACTGTGTAAACTTTACACTCTCTCTAACCATGCAAGCATGTGTCCTGTTCAGGAGGACTGCACTTCAGATGTCTGCTGTAGCAGCTTCTGTCCCTGATGGATGTCCACCTTATGGCTACTTGCATACTCTGCCACTACATGATCATGCAATTTATGGGAAGCGAGGAGTAGTCCTGGTAAAGCAGTGGACAGTTAGTTCAGCTACAGGACAACACCCCCCCCCCCCCCCCCCAATTCAGAGATAAAAACAAAACGTACGTCTGCAATTTGATTTACATTTACATTACTTACCTACTGTCTCTTTTGGCCTTAGGCTCAAACCTTTTTAACCTGAGAGAGAAATGTGGAAAGTTCATGCGTCCATTTCAAAAAGGTGGCTTGATTGAATGAAAGTTTTATAGTACAGTACTTCTGTGAAATCTTAAAACAAGATTTTCACACTGGGGGCTGAAAAAGAGTTTTGGCTTCTTTTTGTCGACTTTTTGGTATATATATGCAAAAATATCTGACTTGGATGGCTAGGCATAAGATTCTCAATGAATCTAAAACCTTGATTGTTTACCACTGCTCATGTTGGTAAAACAGTATGACTGTGTATTTGTGAGATATTGTTTAGTTGCACTCTTGTTTCTGTCACCTGTCTCAGTCATCATCGTCCATGATACATCATCCTCTGCACCAGACTTAAGAACTCCCATTTCACATGTTTGTACGATGAACATAGATATTTTTCAACTTATCTCTCTTATTCTGAAAGAGACTGGAATGTCTAAAAGGAACGCAGTTGTTCTGAAAAAGTATTAGTAATGAAAGAAGTGATGAAAATCAGTGTAAATAGTGTTTCTTCGAGGGAAATATAAAAATTTGCTTTTGCTTCTCCTCTTTTCATGTAAACAATACTGCACAAATAAGATGAAACTAGTTGTAACATCAGGGTGTTCATTTCATGATTTGTAAATTGTATTTACTGTGTTCTAAACTAGACAAAGATAATGTCGAACCTGCCTTAACGGAAACCCGTGTAAAACGGAAACCTGTCTTAAGGGAATCTCCCCGCTCCCCCCTTGATATATTCCTCTTTAATTACCTGTAAAAAACGGAAACCTGTCCAACGCGGAAACGGAAAGAAAAATCCTCTCCCTTTCGAGGATTTCACCTGTCTAAGACGGAAAATGCTTTGCCCGCTTAGCCCTGATTTGAAACAAAACTCGCAAGTTTGGTTCCGCTGGCTCTAAACTAACGCTACGGTCATGCAGCTGGGTGAGGAAGGGGAGTAGGAGTGCAATTTGGGGGTAGATGTTACCCCATCATCTGAGCCCTGAGCGATGCAGATGGTCAGTGGAGTGTGGGTGTGATATCTCACGACTGCCCGTGAGAGTGCTCGAGTAGCGAGCCACTAGCCAGAGGTGTGAAATTAGATTGACCAATGCCTGCCGCCCCGATCGTACGGCCAGCCGAGAAAAGAGTTCCTTGAATCGTTTTTACAATGATAGCAGTAAGGGGTGGCATTGGTACGAGGGGCTAAGGATGGAAGCAAGGGAGATGTTCAAACGTTTCTGTTTTTAATAGGTCAAACAGTGGTCCCATGAAAGGCAAGCACTGGTGGTAATTAGATAAGTAAGACTGACGCATGTCATTATCAGACCGGATAGCCTTTGAGAGGTGTGAAGTTTTGACCACTGCTTGCCCATCGGACAAGCGATCCTTGATCCCACTGACTGGGCCTTTGAACACCCCCCCCCCCCAACCTCCTTCCCCACCTAAATACCCCTGTCTATGACGGAAAATGTGTAAGACTAAATTTTTTTCTGGCTCCCTTACGATTCCGTCTTACACAGGTTCGACTGTATCTGTCAAGATAATGACCAATCCATTATTTCTAAAAGGTGATATATAGTAGATTTAGTCACCCACTGCCTTTCCATGCCTTTTGTTTATCTTTCCGGCTGTGCTGTATGGTTTCTTGCCCTCCACAGAAAGTAGATGACTATTTCAGCCCACTCACCAGATTATCCTCAGTATGCCATGCCTCATGTGTTGCATGAAATGAACTAGCATACAGTAAATACTTTTTTATTTTTCCCTACAGTCTTTACATTTCTAAAAATGAAATGTTGAACAGACACATGAACAGTTGGTCTGTGGTGGGATTGTTGTGTAAAGTTATGTATGTTTTTAAGTCTACAACAGACCAGTCGCTTCCTTCTAAATGCCTGTGACTCTGACACCATGGAGTGTGTGGGCAGAGGGTTTGCTGCCCATCTGCAGGATGCAAAACGTGGACGATATTTATGGGGAGGGGTTTAATTCTGGAGTAGGCATGGCTCAGATTATGTTCAAGGGTGTGACTTTTGGATGATTTCCTCCCGTCTTTCATTTGGAGCTTGTGCAACTGGAAACTTGCCAGCATGAGGCACAATGATTTGCTACACCTGTCACATCACACAAAAAATGTACTCAAGGGATGGGATATGGGGATGACCAGCCCTATTCTGTCTTCTTCTCACTCGTCATTTGATCACAAACAGAGTTACAGGGTTTCATGCACACTCTATATCTTTTACTATGCTCTTTGTTGAAAGTGAATATCTTCAGTCATTCCAGACTGGGCAAGGACTGACTTGTTTTCTTATTGGAGGTTTGGCAGGAGCAAGGAAAGCCGTGTTTAACTGAGGAGGGGAGAGTAACAAAGTGGTGCAGCAAATGTGATTATTGAGCCGAGTGCCAGTTGCAAGAGTTGAGTCCTGGTAGTTGGACGTGTCGATTTTACTACAGGGTCCTTAAACTCCGATTTGATTGTAGATTTAAATTTCCTTTTCACAAACCAAGTCTTTTAGAAGGACCTTGAAGTTTCCTTTTAGGTCAATAAAGCTGCTTATTTTCCTGTCTGAGATAAGTCTGACAGTGCCTGGTTCTCTGGTGACCCATCATTTGTAACATTTTTATTAATTTGATTTTTTCCCTAGAGGCACTCTCACACGCGCAGAAACTTGCCCAGATTTCATCACACTAAAGTTAATCTGTTTACAATAAGGATTTTGTTCAGGAGTGGAAAGGCTATGATAGAAGTAGGACCTCTGAAGAGCTTTTACAGTTTTTAAGGTTTACACTGAATGAGAAAACAGAATAGAAGGAATTGGAGGAGAAAAGGGCTCGTCTATGGAAACTTGTTAGGAAAGGGTTAATGTGACTCCACAGCAACAGATGGAAAATCGGACTGTACTCGTGGATTATGCAAGGTCCTGCCTGTCATTTTGAACTACATTTATGCAAGGCTCGCACACTTTCACATTATTTCATGATTGTCACATCATTAACTTTTCAAATAGATATTTTACCCAAACAGCCTTTGTGTTATCAACTATGTGATATTCCAAGTTATACATTTGATGTGTTTTGTTTCATTATGAATAACAAATGAAATATTTGATTATCTTCATGAATGAAGTTTTATTGTTCTGTATTTCATAATAGCATGTTTTCATTGATCCTTTTTGTGTGATGAGAGTTGTTAACAGTGACAAAACCTATGGTGAAAACATTTTTTTTTAAACCCTTACCAATTGTTGAAACTTTTTCATCTGAGACTCAAAGCCTGGTAAATATTTTTCAACTTTGTGTAAAATAATAGGCAAAGGTGCAGTCATCATTGACCAGATTTGTTTTTACTAATAATGTATTTTGCTCTTTTTGATTTGTAATGGTTATTCCAGTAAGGTTTTCTGATTGGAGGAAAATGTTGAATATAAATCACAAGCATGTCTGCTGACTGATGGAGAGTTTTCACCTGAGAGAGAGAGAGACAGAGACACAGAGACAGAGAGAGAGAGACACAGAGAGACAGAGAGAGAGAGATAGAGACAGAAAGAGAGAGAGAGCACAATACCATAATATGTGTTTCAAAGGGTTATTTACCATTATCATGGAATTTACTTAATTTCTTTGTATGAATGATGACACTACCTTAAAATCATAAGCCAATGAAAACAGACTGTGCATAAAGATTTTGTCTTTTAAAGATCATGCGGTCTTCTTTAGTTAGTTCTAGAAAGGTTTTTAACTGTCTAATTTTTAAGTCCCAGGAGTATGTACTGCCACTGTCTATTTGTTGTATAAATTATGAATTACACTGTTAAATTATGTTTTACCTTACACTGTAATGGTGATCCAGTCCCTTTTCCTGTGGTGATGTCTTGAACACAATTTGTCTTTCTGCCATTTCCCATTCCACTGTGATTTCTGTCAGTCGTGGTACCATCGTTGTCACTGTTCCTCGACATCTCATTGGAAAACCTTTGTGTTAAAAACATCTTAGTAGAAACAAAGCATCCTATCTGATGCTTTTTTTACATCCTGTTTTAAAACAGCTGTGTGTGGTTAATTTATTGGGGTTTGGTTGGGTTTTTTTTGGGTTTTGAGGTTGTTGGGATTTTTGGGGGGTTTTTGTTGACCGTGAAGTTGCCGCTATACTTCTTCATCAATCTATTATTTTGTCTTTAATCTAGATGGCATAATATGTTTAAGGCTATGCATGAAACTATTGAGTAATGAGGCAAACACATTTCTGATATTAAGTGAGAAATTAGGGTTGTGTGTATTCAGGATCGTACTATTTAACTTCTGAATTAAAATGCACTGGATGAGAATTCAGGTCATACTTCTTTACCAATATTTAGATTGAGGTTTTTAGGGTTAAAAAAAAATTAAGAATGTACTTACTCTCTCTAAATATAATGCCCCGTCTTTCTAATAATATAAGACAGATATAATAATAATGATATATCTCTACATTCACAGTTATTATTATTTTTCACAAATCTGTTTAGGGAACATTAAGTCTTTTGATTAGGTTGAATGCCTTTTTTGTTAGATTTGACTGAATAATATCACACTTTCTAGAAGCAGTCTTCTGTTAAAGTGAAACAAAACTGAGGAAGCAAAAATGTTGCTCTTTACCCAATTAATGCTATACAAGAAAAAAGTGACTCATTCTTTAGATGGTAACATATCACAGACTTACAGGACATAACTGAAGTCTGTTGATCACGGCGCACCGGCTGTGGAATTTTAGTTGCCGCGGGGGGTTCCCCGCCGGGCGCCTTGTCACAGGGGTCAGCTCCCTGTCGCCGCTCTGTCTGGGCCGACCTAACTTTTGGTACTTTTCAACGTACAATTTAAGGTGTATCCTTGTATTTGTGGTAATTCTCATTTAGTGCATCCAAAGCACGCATTTCTGCTCTTGAGACTCAAAAAAGAACGGGCGTTGTAACTTGTCTAGTTATTTCGTTAGACGCGCTGGAGTCGGCAATGCTAAATTGTAATTTTTTTGGGACTAGCGTGAATGAAAAAAAATCAATATAAAAAAAGGCATCATCAAAATCTGTCGAACTTTTGGAATATGAACGACATAACATTGGTGCAGATACTCAGAAAAGATGGTATCTGCGCTTATAATAGAAGGCTATAATTTTACAATGTTATCCATCGGGCACACAATTCGCTATGAAGTAATTCCTCCAAATACTACTTTATTTGTCTAATATAATCGTGAATATTCGCATATTTTCTCGAAAGTTTATAAAAGTTACGATGAAGTTTCTCTATGAAAAGTACAAATCGATTTTAGTGCTAGAATACATCTTCAACGAAGATCTAATACACGAACAGTATCTGTTACACACCAGAAATTCCTTACTTTCCTTAAAACGCTAAGTCTAGGTTTTGTAAGTTGACTGAATAATAAGGATGACTTCTCGTAATTGGGTTATAAGAATAATTTCTAGCTTTCCAGGGACACTGAATCAGCACCAGACTTTTCCAGCTTTTTTTTCGTTTCTATAACCATTTGCAATAACTGACAATGTGACTTATTTCTTTACATTCATAATTGTGTCCGCGCATATTTCCTACACAAAAACTAAGAATGAATGTTTCAGCTGTCATTATTTTTATTCCATACAAGAAGTTTATCTCTACCCATATATTTACACGGTTTTGTGGGTTTTTTATTCGCTTATATTATATCTTTTTAGTTGTATGCAGGCTGCCACAGACACAGCATGATTCATGAACAAACGCAGAGTAACTTTCTCTTGTTTAATAGTAAAATAAGAGCTAACGCTGATCGTTTTTAGTTAAAAAATGCAGATGTGCATCTTTCTTCTCTTATAACTTGACTATTACTACTAGCGCAGATTTAAGATTTCTCATGGTAAAAGACATGATATTCGTAGTCAGTATAACACAGATTTTGGAGAGATCTGTCGTGCCTTTTTTAAATTAACAATCATTTATTCATAAGTTTTAACTAAAATAGGACAAATTGGGTACTCTACAAACACTTGTCTAGAGCAAAAACTAAGGCACAGAAACTAACCATTCTAACGCAGAATAAATCTCAAGACATTGAGCTTTTAGTACATCCGCGTAATGGTTTGCTATGTGGGATGGGGAAGAAATTATATCGTTTTAAACATAGTCAAAAATGCGAACTTCCTGACCGACAGCGGCAAAGTTGCTTCAGGGCTCATTAACCCCGTGACCCCGAGCCGGGGAGCTCCGGCGGGCTGCTGAGTCACGCGAACTAAAAGTAACAGAATCGGGCGAAAAGTGACGCCGTGTGATAAGTATAAGGGAGTTGAGCCAGACTTGTTGGGAAGAAGAGACCCTGAATTCTTTGCCACTGTTTAGCTTTTGAATTTATCAAGTCGCACAAACATTGTATGCATGTGCGGCTTGGCAGCACAATTGATCCTTTGTAGACTGAAGCTGGAATGTACTTGATTAGGTTGTCATCAAACTTGTTGGGGGATTTTTTTTGACAAAAAGAAGGTACAGAAATGACACTGGCTCTAACGTTATTGAGACATAGAAAGTCTCTGAATATTATTTTAAAAGTTACTTTTCTGTTCTGATCAATATTATTATTACCTCTGTTCATTGGTACACAGCAGAGCTCTAGCAAAGATTTTCACTTGAAAAGAGCAGAGGACATATTTCATAGTTGCAACTCATTTATTCTTTCATAAATTTTACATTAATTTTTGTTTGCTTTCAAACACAAAGAAAGAAAAGTCCCTTAACATCTGGTAAAGCAATCATTATTTTTTCTTTTGTTGTATTCAAATTAATTGAGTTCACGATTATAAAGCCTTTTTCCTTCTTCTCTGTAAGGAAATGTACACTTCTTCATTTTTTTCACAAGCTGTAGAATATGGAAGTCTTTGTTGATTGTAATATTATTCAGTGTTTTTACACAATGTTTGAAGGCTTGATATCGAATCACAATCTTTAAATTTTGGTTTGAGTGAAGCAAAGTCAAATCAGACAGCAATCTTTATCTCCGTTGAGGTTCTGTCATGGGTAGGCTTGATGCTGTCAAAAGAAGGTAATGAATACTTTTTGGATAATGAAATGATAATATTAGTTTTATGGTGTATATTTATTGTCTTTTTTTAGAGATGTATCTACAAATTTTCTGTACAGGAAGCAAGCCTCAAGTTGATTGTACAAAGTGCACTGTTGTTTTTCTGCACGATCCTGTTGTTCCTGCATGTGCCTGTGAAATGTTAAGCACTCGATTTTCATAGACACCACTCATCGCTTTCCACTCTTTCATTCCTCACTGGTCACAATGTCTTCATCTGTATGTATCTCTTTGAGTTTTCTGAATTTGCACTATCTGTCCATCATACTGTAAATAAGATTTTTTAATAAGAGAAATATATATATATAATATACATATATATATATATATATATATTTGATGATTGATATCTCACTTTTATAAAACTTTGTGATTTTACTGGTCTGTAACAATGATCTTCACCAACTCGTAATTTTTCTAACACTTTGTTGTGGCATGATAAACATAAATATTCAGTTCACATTAAATTTTTGAATTGGGATCAAGTGATGGAGAACGTTATGATGATTTTCAAGTTGTTAATGCACTCAAAACCCTACCCCATGCACTAATGGATCCCTCTGCCAGTAAGCTACCCGAGGATGTTGTTTTGTGCAACATGTTTTCTATCAGAAGGTGTCTGCAGCTCTTGTGGGGAGCAACTGTGTTGTAAATGTCACAGTGGTCTAATACAAACTTACCTTCTCTCTCTCTCTCTCTCTCTCTCTCTCTCTCTCTCTCTCTCTCTCTCTCTCTCTCTCTCTCTCTCTCTCTCTCTGTCTCTGTCTCTGTCTCTCTCTCTCTCTCACACACACACACACACACACACACACACACACACACACACACACACACACACACACATTCACACACACAAACTCTGTACCCTGCACTTTAAGATTTTTTAAAAACTGTATAGCTTGTCTTTCTTTTTATCTGCAGTGGCATTTAGTTGGGGGTCCTTTTAGAATAATGTTGAGAGCCTTAAAAATACTTCACAGTAGCTTGCTTTGCACCCTTATCTTGCCATAAAAGTGGTGAACAGTGAAATGACTGATTTTGTGTTGTTTGCAGGAACATTTGAAATTTATTGGGATAAAATGTTATTTCTCTGACCTACATATAGATAGAGAGAATACATACTAGTTAAGTTGAATAAAAATCAAAATGTGACAGGGACTACCTTTCCTTGTGCAAGATTCTTTCCCCTTAACAGAGTTTTACCTATGTTCTTTGGCTCCATTTCAGCAATAAAGTATAGAAAAATAAGGTGTAGCTTTAGAAATGGGAAGTTTTCGAACTCTCAGTAACAGGAGCTTGTCACTTTCTGTACATCAGATGTTTGGTTTTGGTGAACAATAAAACATGAATTCTCAACAAATAGATAAAAGTGTGTTGAAATATTCCGGATTATTTCATATAGCACATTTACTCTGACATTTTATGTTATCATCATAGACATGGGTGAATGGGAGTCCCTTAGAAAGTTTGCTTATTGTTAAAAGTCATTTGCATTTGTTTTGGACGGTGATTTCAAATTAGTTTTCTCTCAGAGACAGATTAACCAGTGTCAGTTCCATCACAATAGTTTTTGGAGCATCTATTATAGTAAATTCATGCAGATATTGTTAAAAAGTGGTTTAAAACTCAAATGTATTTTGAATTCTAATATAATATAGAAGTCCATAGTAATGTCGAAGCTAGTAACTCTGCCTATGTGGAAAATATTACAATTCAAATGTATTTTATGTAAATGAAGGTTGTGGATTTTGAAAATAACGTTTTCTTGTGAGAAAGAATATGTGAGGTAGTGTAGTGAAATCAGGCGCTCATCAAAATACTGAAATTCAAGAAACAAGCATTTTTACGTCAGTTTGGCAATTTTTATTGAATTTTTGTTTGTTTTTGCTCAGTACCTTTTATTTCCATATTTCTGTGTTAATTTTAAAGAAAAATGTTGATTAAAGGCAGAAAAAAATGTACATTTTCAGTTTCCACAGACTATCAAGCTATGGAAATAACCAAACTTTGGCGGTCATCTTCTCACTAGTTCTACCTCTGAAACCATGCAACCCCTATCTCCTTCAATCTCAACTCAAATATTTTGACTTGTATACAAGATAAATGTATGGGGGTTTTTTAATCGAAAGCAAGACAAAGGAACAAGCTTTAAGATGATACCAATTATAACTCCAAATGCCCCAAAATTGATGAGCGCCTGATTTCACCGCGTCATGATGCATATTTTAACTGGCCTTAACACGTAATAGATTTTTTTTCAAATATTTTATCAAAGTCGGGAAGTGGGAACCAACTGTGTTTTTTTCATCTGCCCCATGATCTCTTTGACGTTGGGAAACGAATGTTATTTTTTCATGTTAAATAGTAGCCTATTGTTTGTGAAAGTATTCTTGTTCACTTAGAGATATTCTCTTAGCAAACCAAAATGAACTGAACTTTCCCAGTGATGTGTGGTGATTATTCATCAGAGGTTTATCTTGCAGCTACATGTAGTTTCCTTCGTGTCACTTGGCTGTTGTTGTGATATGTAGCAGTATTACCTGGAACTTGGAGGCGAAGCATGGGATGTGTGAGGGAAATAAAGGCATGAGCTCGTATGAGTGAGTCTTTGTATGTGGCATTTATTTTATGTGTTGGAGGCAGACAAGAGGCACACAGAGGATGAGGGGTCAACGCATTATTCATGCTGGGGAAGGTAGAAACAAGGGATGAAGTTCAGAGACAGAGAGATTTTATAGAATTGAGAAGATCATTTGATAAAATCTCTTTGGGCAGTTTGTTTTCTTTCACTTTGTAAGTTGTGTGTACATCACCTTTCAGATAAGACCTAGATCTAGTCTTCAATGAAGTTGCTGCTTCCACAGAAAATGGCTACACTACCGCTATGGAGATGAAAAAAACACTGAATGGAAAATCTGAAACTTGGTTGCTGACTGTATGCTTCTTTGTGCTAGTGCTAAGCATGGATTCCAGAACAGCCTGGGAACTATTTAATTTGATTAAAAACAGCAGAAATCGCTTAATAGTGTGCTTGCACATTACATTTCTTACCATCACTCTTGATAGACCCATCATTGTTTCCCACCTTACCTTCTCCCACTAGATTCCAGGGGCAGCTGGCTTTCATTCGTGAACCAACTGTGCTAATGATTGCTATGTATATAGATCTAGTTTATTTTTCTTACCAGAGAGAAGGATGTACTTTAAGAGATTCAGTCTTGCTAGATGTACTGTCGGATAATACTGATATTGATGTACAATATATATATATATTTTTTTACATCACTGCTTCATGGATAGTGGGAGGCACCACTGGTAGTTTCTTCCTCTGAATTGTCTGTCTGTCATTTCTGTCTATCTGCCTCTCTTTTTCCAAGTGGTAAATGATTATCATCAATATCATGTTAAGGTGCTTTACTGCAGACAGGACTACTCACCAATGTTGCATAGGTGTCAAAGTCAAAACGGAAATTAAAATACTGCTTGTCTTGTCAAAACTGATTCAGGTATAAAACATTGAGATTGTGACACAGGCTTAGAGAGATAAGTAATGCTTCTCATTATTTTCTAGTTATTGTTGTTGTTTTTTTTTAACGAGTGCTATGACTACAGTTTAAATGAAAAGTGTACATTTTTTAATGTGCTTTTTTTAAAACTCCTACTTTTGTTTTAATGAAGGGGTGGACGAGTTGAAGGGTTGGGGGCTAGTTTTTTTGTGTAATTGTTTGAATTTTATGTCCTTTATTTTTGACCAGATTTTGTTATGACGAAGTTGCTTGTTTTGACAAAGTTGCTTGTTTTGACAAAGTTGCTTGTTTTCTGCTTTCACCTTTGTGTACGATTCACACAGCTCAAATAGAAACAAAAAATACTCCATACACAATGTTTTCTTGATTTTCAGTTGGGTTCTATGTTACCAAAGTGTACTTTTTTACATTCATTCATGATTATTAGTTTATTTGTTATGTGCATATATGCACCACATTTGTTTTTCTGACTTACTGTGTAGCAGTCTCCCGAAAAGTGTATTTTCTTCTGTCTCATGAAAATCTGTTTTTATTCAGAATAAATGTTCACTTATCGGACCTTTTTGTTTGTGTTGTGCATATTTTGGGGGAAAGGAGGAAATTATTTTGGCTTTTGCTTTTTATGTGATTTTTGTATGTTTGCGGGTTTTTTTAATGACTTGTTGACGATTTTCTGTTGCTTTGTTTCAATTTTGTTTAGGTTTCTTTTATTTTATAGTTTTTTTTAGTTTTATAGTATTTATACTATTGTAATTGGTCATTCAAATTTGGAGGGCTTGTTTACTAGATCTCTAGTCTCAAATCCATATAACCAAGCAGCATCTCATACTCTTAGAATAACAGGGTCGATGGTTGAACTTGGAGACGCCACTAGTAAGTCCTACTTTGGGTTTTTTCCCTCTATTGCTTGTGTCTGACTGTCTTGCTTTTCTCCCACAAATTTTCCTCACTTCACCCAGGTGTGAATGGCTACTCGGCCATAGACAGCGAAAAATCTTGTCAGTAAGTTAGTGTTTTGGTGCTTGTAAAATGACAGCTTGCAATTTATGATTCCCAGGAAGTTGAGATTGTTTCCTAATGCTATTACTATCATGTCTGCTGGGGTAATAATAAGATTGTAAAGGGCATAGAGCTTGCTGTTGAGTGGAAATTCGCGCTATACAAATGCTATCTATTGTTATTACATAGTATTATTAGTATTATTGTTATTGTTATTATTGTTATAATTATTAGCCTAGTATTATTAATATTCAGTATTATTATTTAATTTACATATATAACCAAGTTTCATTGAGAACAACATTTGCCTCAAATCACAGGTAGTTGGAGGACGCCTCTGGTAGGCCCTACTTCTTTACTTTGTCTCTGTTACTATTATTATTTCTGTCTGTCTGTCTTACTTTTTCCCAGCGTAGTTAAATAGCCATTATTGTGTTGATGTGCTTCTCTGTACTCAAACAAACAAACAAACAAACAAACAAACAAACAAACATGATTGCCCCCAATTTTTAAGCATCCCAATTTGCTCAGTTTGAATCGCATGTACCGGTATACCAATTTTTTTTCCCCAGCTGAGTTGGATATAAAAAAAAACCCAAAAAACCCAACAAAAAAAGCCCTCACAACCCCCCCCCCCCCCCAACTTTCTCCACCTTCTCTTTTGCCAGAATCCCTGGTTGGATTATTATTAATTTTCAGCAAGATAAATTTCTGAATGCTAATTTCTTCTAAATTGCAAGATCTAGTAGTGGACTAGAACATCTATATGTATTATAACCAGAGTAGTATCGATAAATGGACCACCAATGGGTCTGCTGAAAGCAGAAAAGTACAAGCTGCCTTCTAGAAAATGAAGCGAGGAAAAGCCACAGGTCCAGATAATCTCCCAGTTGAAGTGATGGTCCCACAAGCCAATCGAAGCACTGGGGGTCACTGAAGCAACAACAGTTTATCTCTTAAAATTTCAATAGTTAAATTCTATTTATGACAGCGGTGTGATTCCAGAAAATAATACAGTGGAATTCACTTTTAACGAGTCCTGAAATAACGAGCAATTTGCAAAGAATGGGAGAGCCAGCGTGTGCCAACAATGAAGGCCGGATTGAATGAGTGGGGAGAGTATGGCATGCACAGACAAGCGGAACGCATCGTGTGATAGGCCAGCCTAGTCTAGATTATCTAGGCCTACCATGCCTCTCACTTCTCCGATACGGGGATAGAGAGGTCATAGTGCTGTACTGTGATGGACAGAGCAAATGTGTGACATTGGCGGGGTGTGGTATGTTCCCATTGTGCACAAGCAAACGGAACGCACCACAGGGTGTGGTGGGATGGGGGACAACACAGCGGGCGAGTTAGCCTAGAGAACTTTCTTTCTGATCGCCTACGCCGAACTGTCAACATCGCTAGCGCTAGAGAAAGAAACCTGATTCGACTTTTGATCAAGTAAGACTTAAAGGTCATGTTGAACCAAATCATCATCAGGGGAGATTACAAAAAGAAATAAACCGAAATCTAGACTCATAGTTTAGGGCTACTTTACTATTTCCCTTGAATTTATTACTGGATTCTATGTAACAAGAATCCTGCTATAAATGACATTTGGCATCGGTCCCCTCCCTCTCGTTAGTTTTAACGATCGCATAATTTTGCGGCAATCTTAAGATTGCGCAGCGCGTTTTAACTATCGTATAATTGCGCGGCAATGTGAAGATCAGAGAGGGTTTACAGTAATAGAGAGGTGACACTCGTGGCGCGCTCCATAACAACAGTGCATTGTGTCGGGTATCGCCCATCGCGGGGCGCGAAAACATACGCGCGGTGATCGCTGCCACGGCGATGCTCGGGGATGCTGTCATGTCGTGAGAAAATGTAGTGCCGTCTGTAGTTAGTTCACTGGGTTACTAGATCTAGGTCTGTTGATTCCATCGCATATTTTAGGCAACTCCCCTGCCTTCCTTGGCCAGAAACTGTAAGACTTATTTTTGGCTTAAGTTAACATAGATCTAGACAAATAGACGCAGATATATTACTTCATCTCTACAGATCTGAAAAAATAATATCACTGTAATTAAAGGAATAATCAGTAAAATTTTCAGCAAATCTACTCGTTCTCGTGTGTCCCTCCCTCATCTCTCTCTCTCTACCTCTCTGTCTGTTAGTCTGTCTGTCTGTTTGTCTGTCTTTTTTCTCTCCCTGTCATTTTTTCTCTCTCCATGTCTCTCTTTCTCCCCTTTCTCTCCATCTGTTTACCTCTCTGTCTGTCTGTCTGTCTGCCTGCCTATCTGTCTGTCTGTCTGTCTGTCTGTCTGTCTGTCTGTCTGTCTGTCTCTCTCCCTCTCTCTCTTTTTTTTCTTTCTTTCTTTCTTTCTCCATCTCTCTTCCCCCCCCCCCCCCCCCTTGCGTTTTTTCTTTTATAATTTAACTGTGTAAAACGGGCACCTGTCCAACGCGGCCGCGGCCACATATTTTAACACACAACCCCTATCACACTAAGCAATAACACCTGTCTTAGACGGCCACCTTAGTGACTCCATTACGTTTTGTCATAAATTGTGCATTGGCCCCTGGCATTGTGGGCGAGCCGTCATAATTCAATCACCAACCGATCATGTTGCGTAGGCCTCTTCCACTGTTCAGTCCCATAAGCCCCGCCCAGAACTCTTTTACAAATCGTAAGTGAGATGAGTGCCCATGTCACTGTTTACCAAGTTACAAAGGTCGTCAACTTGAACTTGTGACAGAAGCGTCGCTCGTTCTCCGAGTGGTGGCGACCCATGTGTTTGTTTAAGTTTTAACATGGCACTCGGTCTTCCTCGTCTGATACATTTTGTTTTATTGTCACCCTTGTGCAAAATCAGCAACAAAATAAATATTACAAACAAAATACATGTACAAACCACCACCAACAAAAACAACAACAATGCGGCTACTTTCGATTGGGACCTCAGATGGGAATGGTTTGTTGTTGGGTTTTTTCATCTTGATCAGTCCTGCCTAAGACGGCCACCAGTCTTATACGGCCATTTTTCTCCTTGACAATGGGTGGCCGACTTACACAGGTTTGACGATCATTAAAACGAGCGATAAAATAATTTTATAGTTTTGAAATATATTTTTTAAAAATTCACTTCTATCTTTATTCTTTTACTCACATCAAGGAACATTCATATAATGTTTTTTCAAAAGTGTTAAAATATGAAAATTAAAATTAACATTATGAAACTGAAGAGCTCACAAGAATGATACAATGTCAGGTATCAAAAGTGTAAAAACATGGAAATTAGAATTAAAATTAGCATTATATCATGATCAATATATATGAAACTGAAGAGCTCACAAAAATGGGACTCGGTATGGCGTGGAACGCTTCAATCAATAAGCCTTGTCTTGCTGCAAGTGCTACTTGGAAGAATGAAAAATGTCAAGACCAGAGAGATCTAAAAGACAATTCGGTTTTGTACGTGACATGGACACCAGAAATGTTATATTCACCTTAACAATGTTAATGGAAAGATGTATTTTTAAGTATTATAAGTGAAGCGCAAAAGGTAAGTAGTTTTATGCTTCACAGATTATCCAAAGGCTTTTGATACAGTTATTGCTGCTTGCTCACTTTCGTCTGATCGCCGTTGAAGTTGAAACAAGATAAAATGAAACCGCTCTGTTTAATCTTCTCAGGTCTTTGCATACGAGTCAAAAAAAAAGTTGGATGACCAACAGAATCTAAAAACCGGTTCATAAAGGTCACTGCCAACTAAGGTTCCGACACGCTTTCTTTGATGTAATTCTATTTTTTTCCCCATGAGATACTGATTTTTTTATTTCATAGAGTCATGGCAGGTCTGACTTTGATCCCTCCTGTTTTTCGTGGAATTAATTGTTTCTTCTCCTACAGGCTGTCTTCATCATCACCACCTATCACATTATCAAGTCGATACCTTCTGTGCTTATGGAGAGGAGGAAAAGGGGAGGGGGGGGGGGATATCCCCTGCTGCGTGTGTAAAAAAAAAAAAAAAAGGTAGGGAGAGCCGTGACTGGAGGCAAGGCGCATTGCTTGGCCTGCATCAAGGCTAGTTCCGGTATTCTCGGCCTGCATCCACTGGCTCGCGCGCGCACACGTGTAGTGCAGGCCCATAGAGTTATCTCCTTTTTAGACCTATAGTGTACATCTTTGACTATGTGCTGGCCGCATGGGTGTCACTCTCTAACCTTGTTCACTTTCGTAAGATAAAATGAAATCGTTCTGTTCAATCTTCTCAGATCTTTGCATACAGGACAAAATCTTGGATGACCAACAGAATCTAAAAACTCATTCATAAAGGTCACCGCAAACTTACGTTCAGGGTCAGACACGTTTTCTTTGATGTAAGCCTAAAGCGGGTCAAAAGAATAATTAATTTACCATAATGCAATAGTAGGGGGGCAGCTAAGTGTAAAATCATTCACATTGTCATACAAGCACCAAAATTGGCATACACATTACTTTTGGGCTGTTGTTTCATAAAAAGAACGTTTACCACGCGAAAATCCCAATTAAATGGCGGCTATATTCCAAGATGGCGTTCATTCGCTGGATCTTTGGTGTATATATATGTGCCCCTGTGGTTCATTCACATTGTCATACGAACTCTAGAATTGGCATGCACATTACTTTTAGGCTGTTGTTTCATAAAAGAACGCTTACCATGTAAAAATCTAAAACGGTGGCCATTTTCCAAGATGGCGGCCATTCGCGGGCTCTTTGGTTTAGGCTATATCTGTGCCCCTGTGGTTCATTCACATTGTCATACAAGCTCCAAAATTGGAATGCACATTACTTTCATGCTGTTGTTTCATAAAAGAACGCTTACAATGTAAAAATCTAAAACGGCGGCCATTTTCCAAGATGGCGGCCATTCGCAGACTCCTTGGTGCATTTATGGTTCTTCTTATCCAGTTTTTAGGATACCAAAACCGTTTCTGACTTTTTGACAATGGAGAATTAGAATCTGACAAAAGGAAGTCTTTAAAATGTATGAAAAGCCGCCAAACACTGATTTTGCTGATTTGTACAGATATTTAACAAGATGTTACATTGGAAATGAGTAAGTACTAAGCAAAGTACAGTATGGAAATCTGCATGTAAAATCATTATCAATATCATGACCATTAATCATTCCAATTCAGCAGGTGCAGCTACACATTGCCGTGCAGCTCAAACTGAACTTGTAACACTTGCAACGTCCACGACACTGCGTCTTGCACCGGCATTTCGTAAGCTGCTGGCAACTCTGAGCAATTGTTGGGCGCTCAGACCATAGGATACTCCAGCAGTCTTCTTCTTGTTTCCACCCCCATTCTGCAGGACTCTCCTCTTCAAGCTGACACTCCAAAGCCCGGCTCCATATGCATGCTGACTGGTATGCAGCACGTCTAATGTGCTGAACAAGGGGTGCGCGAGTTGGGGGAATAGCTTAGTAGGATCTTTGCTTCCTGGAAAAGAGCTCCAGCCGGGCATCATCAACAGTTTCAGTTGAACTAGATCTGTCATACATCATGACGACAAATTTTTCCAACCTCCCAGCATCCTCTTCTTCAACCTGTAGAGGATAAGTGTTCAGTTTGGTGAAGACATCTGAAGCTTCAGGACACACACCCCATGTCTGCCATGCTGACCTTTTGCCCTTTCCACGGAATGCGGACACAACATCACAGCCTGTAAAGGCATGGAAAAACAGAATACCACTGCTCCTCTCTGGAGCAAGGGTTGTGGTGAGCTCATGAACGGATATCCACTTCAGATTTCGTCCTTGCCCAAAACTAGCCACAGTTCCTGAAGTCCCAGTTTCTGTAATTGTGAGAAAGTGGCAACAGCAATCACAAGAACATCTGTGTCATTGGCTTTTATCATGACTGTTTTAAAGCCCCTCTTTACAGCATCCTTAATATGTAGGAAGATTCTTGTATCAGCTTCCTCGTGATTGCAGGGTGAGATCTCACTGAGGTTAGCCTGGGTGGGGTTGCTGAGTGCACGTGGACCTCTAGTGAATGTGACTCTTTTTTCATAGTTGTGTTCCACAACCTTCTCGGCCAGGTATTCAAACAACTCTGTCTTGTTAGTGGAATGACGTAGAAAGTTGCGCCAGTTCCTTGGCAACTTTCCTGTACCTGTGACCCAGCGTCTGTCTCCCAGACAACGTTTTGATCGAGTTTCGGATTTGAGGCTTGAGGCCTTGTACGTGTCAAACACAATGTCAGTTCTGTGGTATCTTTTTGCGCATGCATCAACTTTTGGTATGAATTCCATCTCAGCATACTCTGCAAATGTCTTGGATGTTCTTGGTGGTAGCGCATTGACAAGAGCTGAACCATCAGTAATAATCACATCAGTCTTAGGTTCTGCGTCGGGCAATGTAACCTTGTCCTCCAGTATGGCAGCTAGCTGTGACTTCTGGCAGACATGCAGCCTTCTTCCGTCACTCAGAGATGCTGTAAAGGACTGATTCTCGTGACGGAAGAACTCATGCAGATCGCATTCTCTGTTCTGACAGGAAATTAACAATTTTGAGAAAAGCTGACAGTCTTCTTTCAACACCTTATCCTTGGTAATGGTGCTAAGCTTTTCTTGCTGATAGAAGTCCATTTTTGTCTTCTTTATTGGTGCATAGAACGAGCTTGTACCTTCATGCGTTAGTTTCTCTAAGTGCGCCTCAAAGGATGCATTCCCAGTTGAAAGGTGAGTAGCAATCCTATGAGCACTACAAGGGGATGCTATATCCTTGGTGTCCAGACTGAGCAGATCTCCAGATTCTTCTTGAAATGGATTGCCCATTTCCTCCAGCGTACTTGTCAACCTTTGGACCATTTTCAGGAAGCTTCTCTGGAAGGCGGGTGTCTGTTCATGATGTTTCGTCTGCTCTGAGACATCCCTCAATACTGACGCTTCCTCATACTGTGCAACGAGCTGTGACACAGCAGGGCCGGCAAGCATCCATCTTCTCAGTGCTGATGGATCTTCAGTGATTCCGACTGCTCCTCCATCACCTTTGATTACTGCATTGGCTTGTTCATGTGCTTGGTCAATTGCCATTCCTGAGAAATCTCTGTTGGATTTGTGGACAACAAATTTTCCAGCGTGGAAAGCTTCGGCAATCTGTGGATGCCGCTCCTCCAAGGTCAGCATATATCTATCAGATGTATAGGAAGCCACCGAGCATAATTCACGTTGTTGTTTGCAAACAAGTATGGTAAAAGCTGACAATCTTAAGGCCTGACGGTAGAGACTGAAGTTGGATTCTCTCAGAGACCTGGTGAATAGGAGAACAGTTAACTCCATTGTCAGCACAATGTGCCAGTACCGGAACTGTGGGCTCTGTAGTTTGCATTGTTTACACCAGTCTTCAAAACTTCTGATGTCAGTGGGGTCAGCCAATTCTTCTACATATGTAGAGTAGGCTGATTTTAAGAGCTGATAGAGGCTGCACGCTGTTACTTGGTGGGCTTGGCGGGTCTTGGTGAGACCTGCAGCTGTTAGGAAAGAATCTGCTGTGCCAGAGGAAGCTACCCCTGCCTCAGTAAGAGCTCCTGTCCACCCACTGTCTTGAAGGAGGGAACCGAGTGAACGCAGCACATTCATCTCAATGTGCAATCTTCCAAACATGATGACGAATTGGCTTTCGCCGCCATAATCTTTAGGCCACTGCCACTGGATCTGTTTGGCTGTGGCATATATTGGTTGATCTGCTGTGATCACAGGCACTTGTCCGGGGTTAAGCAACCTCACTGCTTCCCTAATCTTATCCATGACATGTTGTACTGTAGCTACAGATTGGGATTGGTCTCTCAGCAGAGGCAGCATAGTGGATATATAAGCTTTGAATGCAGGACCCCTCTTCTTGTCTACGTGATGGGAAGACCATGTGATATTTACATTGTCATAGACCTCTGTGATGGAGACTTTCTGGAGCCATTCATACTCCAAAGTCAGCTGTGGTTTAAAAATCTCCCAGTCTGGTAGAGCCATGCTAGTCACTTGAGGAGGAGATGGACTCTTATTGGTGAAATGTGCAGGTTTGATGTTCGCATAAGAGTCTGGAAGTTCTGGGACTGTCTTCATCATGACACCCCTTACTTGCAGTTTCTGCGGTTGTTCTCCCTCATTCTCAGAAGTAGGGTGCTGGAACAGCGATATAACTTGTACCGTGGAAAGATGTTGTTGATGTTGTAGCAGATGGATTGTGGTCTATGTTGTCCATGGCCGAAGTGGTGAACAGACCTCTTCGCAACTCTGGGGGGCAGACGACTCCATCTCTGATGTATTTAGACACAACAGCGTCTCCCAGCTCGGCGGAAATCTCCAACACTCGATCATAGGATATGATTAATCCATTCGCATGGAGCATCTGTACGAGCTTCTTCATCCTGGTCTTTGCAAACACTGACAGACCAATGTAGATGGGGAAAGGAGTCTCTCGATCCTTTGAGTGTCTGGTTAGCAGCACCTTCCTAGAATCTATCATTGCAGTTATACTGAAGTAGCTGCGCCATGGCCAGGTTTGCCTTGGATGCTCCAAATTTGAGTTGAGATTTAATGTCAGCACCATGCTCCACTAGGCCAACGAACTCGAGCAGAGAAGGTGGACCTGCTTTTTCAGTGGAGTCCATGTTATATGTTCCGTCATTTAAGGTCTTATGGTCAAGAATGTCACGCCTCAGAATCTTTGTAGCTTTGGAAAGAATGATGGCATCAGAGTAGGCACAGCTCTCAGACAAAGCAAAACCAACGTCTTCTCGGAAGGCCAGCGGGATATCTCTCCCTTTCATGTGTGCTTCCAGTTCAGGTAGCTCTTCCAAGATCTTCTCTTTCAGCCTGGTTGAGTTGACATTGGGTGCATTTACCCGAAGCTGTTCAAGTCGCTGTTTGTACAGATCCGCCAGCTCTGCTAATCTGAATACTGTGGGTCCCTGGGAGGTCAGTTTAGCTTCTGTAATGAATGCTAGGAGCTCAGAGAAGACTAGTGGGTGTACGCTATTTTCCTCTTCCATGCTGCTTGAATTTTTGCTTAGATGAGTTTTCTCTTTGTTGTACAGAGCAGCGAGGCAGGTAGCATGGTACTTTAACTCTTGGGCCACCACATCACCAGCACTCAAAATGGCTAAAAGCCGCCCATCATTAAGATGTTGAGCACACTCATTCA
Source organism: Aplysia californica (assembly GCF_000002075.1). Taxonomy (NCBI): domain Eukaryota; kingdom Metazoa; phylum Mollusca; class Gastropoda; order Aplysiida; family Aplysiidae; genus Aplysia; species Aplysia californica. The sequence goes on from NW_004797531.1 coordinate 256,410, forward strand.
GCCGCTTGTTCAGCTTCATCGTCATTGCCTGTCTAAGCTCAGTTAGTGAAGACTGTTATTCACAGAGGAAGCAAACAGAACATTTGTGGTCAACACTGATTCTCCTCGCCTTTTTAGAGCTTTCTGCTTCTGTACTGCAACAGTTGGCTGACCTTTTCTTGGCCCGTTCCAGTCTTTGGTTGCTGAAGAGCCTCCTGCAGCTTTGGTGATACTTTGCTTTGTTTGCTCGAAGGGTTTCTTCAATACCACTACCTTCGTCTAGGAGGGCAGGATCAAATTTATTTGGCATTTCATTGATCGACTGAAACAAAGGTATGTTCTTTCCAATCATCCTGTACCCATTCTGCTCTGTGGCATAGCGAGTTGGAGGACATTTTAACTCTTCATCTCTGTCTTCTTGGCATAAGCAGCACTTTGTCCAGTCTGTTTTGCATCTTGGTATTGTAGCAATCGCCATCTTTCGTACATGTAAGCCCGAAGGACTATCCTTTTACCACTTTAGCACATTAGTATATGGGATACAACTAGGTTCACACATCACACTGCAATATCCTACACCTAGTCCGATCATTCATCTAGTGCCATTTAACTCCCGTGTGATGCAGATCACCATCCAGGTAACTTAAAGCCCCATTACCCTTGGCTCGGCTCTCCCGCGCTGGCACACCCTGTCAATTCAGGTGCGGCTACCTAATTATTAGGGGCTTATTAGATAGCATTTGGGAGACTAAATTAGTAGTAGGCCTATTTATACAAGCAAAACATCTGTAGCATTTCGGTATTGTTTCACCTAATCTAATTTAGTTGACACTAGACCTCATGCTGGATCTCACAGCAATGATATTCTCCAGTATGCCCTGGCTGTGCTTGAACATCACTTCTCTAGCATCTTTTACAGTCAAGTGTCCTCATCTGTAGACTTCGTGCACAATAAATAATATATAGTCATTCAAATTCAGCGGCACTCCACATTCTACCGTCAGCTAGTTTGGTCCGCAAGCAAATGCAGTTTATATGGATGTGATCATTGCAGTGCACAAGCAAATTATTGAAAGTCATAGATGAAAATTAGGGTGAAGTATTCATGATTAGTGCCACGGACCCATCCTGGTAATTTGGCTGGCTTCTGAAACAAGAGTCAAAAGTGCAGTTTAAAACCACTTACATTGTTATAATATGTTCAAAAAGCATATTAAGGTGGTGATACTCATTTAAGCATATGTAAATTTGGATTCTTCATGGTTGATTACATATATTTTGACACCAAAATCATAAAATTTGCTCTACTGCCTCATGCTGTGTGACATTATGGTTGCGCATACCGGCAATGGCGGCCATCTTGAAAAATGGCGGCCATTTTGAAAAAATTGCGTGGTAAACGTTCGGTTTATGAATAAGCATGTCATAATGGATATGTATGCCAATTTTGGTGCTTGTATGACGATGTGAATGATTCGACTGATTTTTGCAATTAGCTGCCCCACTATAGGGGATTTACAGCATACACCTAAAACATTGAAAAGTTGACATATTTTCCTCAACACCACACTTTAACGTTCGCCCTAGAAAGACGTTCCAAGAGACGGGGTGAGAACATGTATTTTTCGAGCCTCGCGTGGAAATGTCCAGACAGCCGGGGGTGAAATCTACAAGCTTACACTGAAATGTGGGGTGTAAGGTAATGTCGCTGTCTCAAAATGAGCAATTTGTAGGCAAGGTTATTATAAGTCATTTATTTTAGTGATCCTGTGTAGGTATCCAAAGAGCGGTTTTTATAGGGCCCCAAGAGAAAAACTTTTAAAATTATTGGATCAAATCAAGATTTTTTGAAAAAATACTTTTGTTTGGTCGCTGGCCCTCAGAAGTGCCATGCAATGTTCCGTGGGCATAGGTAAATTTATAAATGAGCTAGAATTTTTTTTACGCTGTCAGACGAAAGTGAACAATTCGTCTGACAGTGGTTAAAACAAGGTAAAATAAAATCGCTCTGTTTAATCATCTCAAATCTTTGCAAACTGGTCTAAAAGTTGAATGACCAACAGAATCTAAAAGCCCATTCATAAAGGGCACTTCTAACTAAGACACTTAAAGTCTGGTGTCTGTCATAAATTGGGCCGTCGTGCTCAGTTCATCAGCTGTCGGCTCGTATAGCTTTTCTTGTAGTGTCAGTGGGGTTGGCCACGTTTCCTGTCTAAGGGCCCTGTGTGTCTTGCAGTGCTGAAGGATGAGTTCAACTGTTTGGCCCGCCTCTCCACACTGGCATTTTGGTGATTGTGCTAGTTTAAAACATCTGTACATATTATAATGTTGTCTCAGTCTTGTGTGTTGGGTTCTGAGTCGGAAGATAGTCACCTGTTCTTGGCGGGGCAGCTCATGGTAGCTATCTGGTGTCTGTGGTGCTTTAAATAGGGTATTTATAATAGTTTTTATTTCTGTGATGCTAGCAGGGATTTCGTCATTTTCAAAATTAGCACACGGGAAATCTCCCGCCAAACCCCGCCAAGATATCTCAATCAGCTCAAGACAGCTGGAGGCATTCTCCTTTTGAAAGCCTGCACAACAAAACAGAAACAAAACAATGGATAGTACCAAAACTTTTGAGTTCATAAGTTTAATCCAGGAATATCCATGCTTGTGGCGAAAACAGGACATTAACTTTATGAACAGAGAAACCAAGAGAAAACAATTTTAAGAAATTGCAGACAAGACTTGCTTGCATGTGTCTCTTTTAGCATTACTGGGATGAACCCAGTATTCTTTCTCGCCATCAAGTACAAGAGACTGTGTACATAGTGATGAAGTGTCCACAAAGAGTCTACATAACAAGAGGGGCCACTCCTCTCTTTGAACCAATTAAAAAAGTGTCCTCAAAATTCGATGGCGCCCTCTTCGCA
>NW_004797531.1:260410-262988 GCF_000002075.1 Aplysia californica
AGAGAGAGAGAGAGAGAGAGAGGGGGGGGTGACTGCTCGATTGAAATTATGACATTGTCGTCATTGTTCTTTTCTTCAAATTGTGATTCCTCCAACTCCAAAACAGGGGAAAAACGATCGTTCATCGAAAAGACATCCGCAATCTTCATTATTTAGTTTTAGATCTAGATCTAGATCTAGATCTAGATCTAGGCTAGCCTCGAAACTAGATCAATGATTTATATCTGTCTGTCTAGATCTAGACCTAGATCTAGGTCATAGATCTAGAAGAACCTAGTTCTACCCTGAGCCAAGAGGGTGTTGAAACTTTCCGAAATCACAAAAGAGTTCCCCTACCGGGTCTGTATACTTTGCACAGAATTCTACACTTAGTCAATGATAGTACATAACAAGATGGGCCACTTCTCTCTTTGAGCCAATTAAAAAAGTGTCCTCAAAATTCGGTGGCGCCCTCTTTGCAAAAGCGCACCTTTTGCGAACAGAGTTATCCTACTTGAGTTTTAAAAAATCAAAGTGAAACTAGCAAGTTTTTGAATGAATTTCGGAAGAACGCTTTTTTAAAATGGTTACGCTGACAAAAAACCTCTTCCGGAGGAAAGGGTGATGGTTTTCTTCGTTTAATTTGACTTTCGAATGAAAGGCGAGAGGGCATAAAAAAATTTTTAAAACCTAAAACTACGCACTGAACGTACCCGAACTGCTGATGAACAGCAGTCGATCTGCGCACGCAAGGAGGTGCTATTCCTATTCTTCTTCTGGAAAAACGAAAGAGAGCTTCAAAACAGACTGCAGCGCCATCTGAAGCAAAGAGCATACTTCCTGCGGACACTTTTTTGGCTGAGTGGCCCATCTTGTTATGTACTATCATTGACTTAGTGTAGAATTCTGTGATACTTTGTGACTTTATTCCCGGTTACCGGGTCTGTATTGAAACAGGCGTGCAGTGATGAATTGAACAGGGATATTCTTATACTCACTGATTCGCTCTCGCAGCCCAATCACTTGGGGAACCTCACAGAAATCATGCTAGATTTGACATTCTACAGGACCTAATTGAATTACATGAACAATTATTAACTAACGGAAAAAGGGTTACCATTATTTGGATATCATCACATTGCGGAATAGATGGGAATGAGATGGCTGACAAGCTTGCAAACAAGGGAAGAATGCAAAAGAAAGAATATATAAATACAAAACTGGGACCCCTCGAAATGAAAAATCTTTTACACCAAAGAGTAAAAGAAAACATTTTTCAGACTGCATGAACAAATTCAAAGACAGGCACATTCTTTAAAAAGATAGTGCCAAACATAAAAACTATAGTACCGTATGGAGAGGGCCAAAACTTGATTACCCGACTCAGATTATACTCACCATATTTCTTCATCAAAAGAAATCAAATATGCCACCAGTGCCAAAAAACACTATCAAATGATCGCGTACTTTTGGAATGTGAACTGTTCATACAATACCGAAATGCATTAAAAGATCAATTTAAAAAGGAAGGCATTCATTTTGACACTACAAACATTCTGTACCCAAAGAGAAGCAATCAGACGAAAATTCTTATTAAAAAGTTAATAGACGAAATAAATTAAAAATCCTATATAAATTTACAGGCAATCTCTTGCCTCTTTGGTTTTGGTAGAGGTTTTGCGGCGCTCGCGGCTGCATATGGTCATATGAGCGCCAGTCTTGCCTCTAACATTATCCAAATTAATCTATGCTTTAACAAGGGGAACAGGGTTATTTATTATTGTTGTTGTTCTCATTATTATTATTATTATTATTATTATTATTATTATTATTATTATTATTATTATTATTATTATTATTATCATCATCATCATCATCATCATCATCATCATCATCATCATTATTATTATTATTATTATTATTATTATTATTATTATTATTATTATTAATTTTTAAAAATTTTTATTATTGCTGTTGTTATTATTGTTATTATTATTATTATTATTATTATTATTATTATTATTATTATTATCTGGGACGGGGAAAGAGGGGAGGGGGGTGGCAGGGGGGAGGGGGGCGGGGGGAAGGGGACTGGGGATAAAGAATATGGGTATGCTCCAAAAAAAGTTGTTTTTCATACTTATTTGTTTACTTATTATTATTATTATTATTATTATTATTATTATTATTATTATTATTATTATTATAATTATTATAATTATTATTTATTATTATTATTATTATTATTATTATTATTATTGTTGTTGTTATTGTTGTTGTTATTGTTGTTGTCGTAGTTGTTGTTGTTGTTGTTGTTGTTGTTGCCGATGTCATTATTATTATTACTATTATTATTATTATTATTATTATTATTATTATTATTATCATTATTAATATTATTAATATTATTATTGGTAGTAGTAGTATTATTGTTATTCATCTTGTTCTATTATTGTACTGTTATTATTGTTGTTTTTATTATTACCACCGTCGTTATGGCTATCGTATTACTATCATCGTTATCATGGCTATTATTTTTAAAATAATGCCTTAATATATTATAATTTTACATTCCCCCCTCCCTCTATCTCTCTATCGA
>NW_004797531.1:264500-266489 GCF_000002075.1 Aplysia californica
CCCCCCGAGATTTTTCGCCCTTGTCCGAGAAGGCTAGGTGTAGATCTTTCCTACCTGAAGATCAGGGGTGTGGCTGAAAAACAGCAGTAAGAAGGCGCCAAGGAGTAGCAGTAGAAAGACTACAGAAGGAGTCAGGAGCCCAGAGGAGGGTGCAAAGGAGATGAGGGGGTGGGGGCAGAAAGAGGAGACGAAAGCAGACGACAGAACATTGCTAGAGAGCAGGAAAGGAGGTGAAAGGAGGGAAGACATTTTTTTCGGTCGCTACCCGGATTCGAACCCGGGACCTTTGTTGAATGAGAGGCCAACACCTTAACCTCTAGGCCATGAGAGCCCCCTCCGAGTAGTTAAACGAACGTCCATCTCCGGAAGGGTGGGTAATCAAGGCACTACGCTCGAAGTATTCCAAACTATAACAAAGATTTCAAAAGTAACACACTAGGTAGTCCAAAATTTATAATTTATTCAGAAAATTCACAGGACACATGCCTTGCCTTGGTTTCCTTCAGCATAGCTACACTCACATACATGTATTATTACTGACCCAAAAATCTACAAATGTTGAATTAACTTTCACAACCGTTTCACCACAGGCACCCTTGTGTTACTTTCAAAGGCAATCTTATATATCGATCTCTAAAACATGATAATGAACTTTAGGAAACAGCAGAAGAGAACCAAGAAAAAAATTCTATTGAGAGGACACTGCAAATACATTAAGTCATGACAAGCTTCGGGGAAAGATGTTATTTTCTCAGCTATTTTCCATTCCAACGCACGTATGAACGCACGCATGCACGCAAGCAAGCAAACTACATGTATATGAATAAACTAGCTGGGTACCCGTTCGATTAATGGACTCAAAAGAATCGATCGTAAAGTCATTTTCACGAAAGGGAAAATTTGCAACTATATTCCCCTTTTGTAGTTGTACACTCCAGAATTTCAAAGGTGTGGAACATTGCGCACTGCTTGTGAACGGAAGCCTCACTTGTTTACGATGGCGTCTAAGAAGACAGACTTTCCCAAGATTAGACCGAAACGAAACTTATGAAAAACTGAAAATTAAACTACAGTGACTTCAGACTCCTTAAAATATAACTGTGCAGCCTTTAAATGATTTTGAACCACTTTGAATTTTTTCAAATTCGAAAGTTAAGTGGTTCGGAAGTTTTAGGCGACCAAAATGACGAACTTTCACAAATATAATAATAATATAGATCTATAGATGCTTATCTTTTCCCCCTTTTCCAATGCTTTAAAAAAAATATCTTTCTGCAAAGTATATCTCTCCCCTCCCCTTGCCCACCAAATCAGACGAGGGATGCTATCTAAAAAGGTTTAATATCCGTAACATTAGAGGTTTAAAATCCGTAACATTTACATAGAAACGAGTTCAAAGACACTGTCGATCTTCAAATATTCCTTTACTTCCCTTAATTTATACTGCTGCTTTTTTTTTTGGCATTGAATACATATAACATACATGTCACTGAATTAGCGAATTAGGACACCAAGTCCTCTTTGGATAACAGTTATAGGCCTAGGACTAGGAGTGAAAGTTGAAAGTTAATATATTTCAAAAGCTAATTAGCTGGGGCAATGGTAAAATAAGAAGAAGTTATGTTTCAAGTCGTAAATCACACTGTAAGACTTTCTTTCAAAAATCTTGTTTCTTTTCCTTGTCATCGTCCTTGTTTTTGAAGAGCTGGGTGAGTGCGTAGATCCCTAACCCAATTCCAGCGCCAACAGCACCAATGCCCAATGCTGTATTCGCCTGAAAACATAGACACAAAGTACAATGAAAAAAGGTAAATGGTTCTCACTCACCTTTAAGTTAAAGTTCTCGTAATCATAGTAATACCATATATGCAGTAGATATACAGGGGCCAGGGGCGGCTCGTAGTTTATAGAACTAACCGGCCATCATTCACATAGACTCTTTCTTTCTTCCTCCCCCCACTCCCTTCCTTCACAACACACACACACACA
>NW_004797531.1:266782-270775 GCF_000002075.1 Aplysia californica
TAATGTGAAAGAGCTGAAATATGGTAGTGTCAAGAAACAATATTATGATTAATGTATGATGGGAGTTACTGAGTTAATAGAAACTGATTTGAACGGCATAGAAAAAGAAACACTACTAGAGTCTATGCTAGAAAACAAACTGAAAGTGAGAAGCGCAATAAACTGCTGGTCATGGCCTCCGGTGCTTGAACCTTATTTCCCTCTTTGGGGCCCAAGGCCATGTTTCTTTGCTCTAAAATCGTCAATATTTGACCTACGAATCTGAAATTTCTTGACTTTTCCTAATTTGACCCCCTGCCTGACCACCCCAAATTTTGTTACTCTCACGTGCTTGGTTTACTCACCCCGGAATGCGTCCCCTGAATTTTGAGATTTATATCTTTGGGGTTCATTTGGACCCCCTAATAAATAGAGTGAAAATATGATGAAACCACTCATTTCTTACTTTGGGGTTCCCATAGGAATTTCTATACTGCTGTCGCATTTTGGCTTTTGGTGTTGTAAAAACGTATTCCTGCTACATGTATAACAACTTGCTCTTTTTACCCATACTTGAATTCTAGAAATCAAAATTAATCTTCAAATCAGAATTTCAAGAAAATACATATATATGTCAATATCAAACAGTAACACTATTAACAAAAGCATAAGAGTGCTTTACACCATTCCCTCCCACAGGCAGGCTCTAATCTATGATGTCTAGAAGTTTCAGATGAAGTCTATACATATGTAATGGGGCATTACACTTTGAGTAAATGAAGTTAGCAGGATTGAATGGCTCACTACTCTTATACTTATATTGAATGGATTTGAAAAGAAGAAGAAAAAGAATCACGTAGTCTGCTGTGGAAGATAAACACTGTGAAACACTTTCTTGGGGACATAAGAGACAGGGAGCTATAAAAGTAGCATCTTTGTGATTTATATTTGTATTGTTGGTAATAATTAACATGGTTGCAATTTTGTAAAACATAAATTCAGATAAAAATAAAATATTAAGATATATTACACGTATATATAGCTTTATACCGTATTATAACTTTTCCGTGCTCCTTGCAAACAAATATGTTGTTGTTGTTGTTGTTGTTGTTGTTGTTGTTGTTGTTGTTTTCAAATCCCTTTAGCTGCGAGCATTTCGCTCTGGCAACGCAATGCCTCCCTCAAGTAACCACATGTCCTTGTCATCTGGTCAACGCCAGAGTAGAGCAGGCTTTGTAAGTCTGCAGGTGTGAGTAGGAGCCTGTGTCGAAGAACTGCCATGTTCGGGCAGTAAAGGAGAAGATGTTCAACGGTCTCCTCGTGGTAGTCTCAGTGTCTGCAATGGGGTTCCCACATGGGGTTAATTCTGTTTAGAATGTGCTTGTTGGTAAGTAAGTGTCCTGTGCGCACTCTGAAGATCAAAGTCTGATCGGCTCAACATAAAAGTTTAGAAGGGTCTTTGGGGTTGGGATTGTCCATGTACCCGAAGAGAGATCTTCCTGTTTCTGCGTTGGCCCATCTGTTTAGCCACTGAGGATGGATCCGTATCCAGCATTCCGTGTAGCGTTTGTTGCTGACCCATTTGTGTATGCATGAATAGGGGTTTCAGCATACGAGTCCACTGTCTCCAGGGCACTAGTTCTGAGGGTTTCTTCTGGTGAGGTCTTGTCACAAGAAGGGTCTAGAAGTCTCGTCCTTATTGTGATTTCTGGTGCCTGCCAATAAGGAGGTTCGATGCTGATGTTGATGATTGGTTCTCTTTTCTCATGTGGGTCAAACTCCTCAAGTAGTTTTGTTGCTTCTCGCATGAAGAAGGTCTTTTGGATGCGTGTTCTTGGTTCTCACTCATCTGCCATTTTTCTGTTTTCGTTCGTGTCTTCTAGTCGCACAAATCTTTCGTAGGTTTCAAGTGAAGCACTCCTTCTTCTGAGGTTCAGTGGTTCTATGTGGGTGTGGATTTTGCAGCGCAGCTCGCAGGCGCTTGTAGGCGTGGTCTTCATCGCACCAGAAACAAATCTGGGTGCTTGGTTCTATACTCTGTCAAGCTGTGCCAAAGAGCCTTGGCTGGCTATGGATTGTAGTGGTAGGGAGTAGTCAATCACAGATCTGACATACCCTATATAAAGTTGTCGGAGGGTTGCTTTGTCAGCTCCCCAGTTGAATGATGAAAGGTGTTTCAGAAGGATTAGTCTGGAGATGGCTTTCTTGGTCAGCTCCCCTAAGTGCTCTTTGAGAGACAGCTTTCAGTCCAGTTGTACACCAAGGTACTTGGGATAGTCCTCATGTTTGACATTGGTTCCATTGATCTTAAGGTTTACCTGACCTGCTGTAACCTTGTTTTTGAGGCTGAAGAGTCCAAAAACAGTCTTGTCTGTGTTGATCTCCATCTTCCATAGCTGGCAGTAGGAAGAGATAGTAGTCAGGTCCGCGTTGACGGCTTGGTTCAGTGCTCTCATGTCACTTCCTTTGCTTTAGATGAGCAAGTCGTCAGCGTAGAATGCTTTCTGGCAGGAGATGACATCTGGCAAGTCGTTCATGAACAACAGGAAGAGGGGACAGCTGAGTGCTGACCCCTGTGGGAGGCATTCCTTGAGGGTCCTCTGTGAAGAAATCTTGCTGTCACATGACGTCTGGGTAGTTCTGCAAGACAGAAAGTTCTTGATCCAACTCTACAGCCTTCCTGCTCTCCCAAGCTTTTGCATTTTGTAGAACAGTCCCTGTCTCCACACACGGTCATACGCCTGCCTCAGGTCAATGGAGACAGCCACAACATTGTCTTTATCTTGAAAGGCATCACTGGTCTTCTGGGCAAATCTGATGAGGTGGTCCATAGTTCTTTTGCCTTTCCTGAATACTGCCTGTGATGTGCTGATTGTGCCGGTGTTTTCCATCCACCAGTACAGTCTGTCGTTGATCATTCTCTCGACGACCTTACCCAGGCATGATGTTAAAGAGATTGGTCTATAGCTTGAAGGCTGGCTTGCTGGTTTATCCTTCTTCAGTATTAGTGTGATGTTTGCCTTCTTCAATTCTGTTGGGAGCTGTCCCTCATTCCAGGCCCTGTTGAAGAAGTCCAGGAGTATGGAGAGGGAAGAATCTGTCAGGTTGAGGTTCATCTCATTGGTGATGCGGTCTGGTCCTGAGGCCTTTCTCCTTTTACACTTTTGAGGGCTGCCTTCAATTCCGTCAGAGTAAACTCCTTCTCAAACACCTGAGTTCAGATTGCTCACATCTTATTGCTCATTTGCCATTGCTTCATCATAGCTCCACTTTTTAAGATACAGTACAATCTTTATGAAGGAGGAAAACATACCATCATTGCAATCCTCAATTGGGCTGTCAGCAAGTGTATCAGGACCCAAATAAAAATAAGTAGGCCTACTCTGGTTATCTATTACTTGAGGTTCCAGTCTAACAAAATAATGCAATTAAATTGTGGTGTTTGTTGATGTTCATTTGTTTGTAAAAAATGTACTAAAAAGAGTCAACAAATGGATAATTTGATAGACATAATGAGAAAACAAAAGATTATAGATAAAACATCAGGGGTCTTTTTGGACGCCAAAGGTAAAAATAGATATTTTCCATTACATGCATCCCAAGACGGAATATGACAAGACGGGACAACTCTTCTTTACGTCATGTGACAAGCGCAGGCCCCTCCCACTTTTGCTGCTGCGCGTATAACCAGAGAGTTTACAGTAATACGTTTCGTGGAGAAACGCGCGGAAAACAAAACAAACTGCGCCCATTGTTCAAGGCATTTTCGTAGATCTAGATCGCAGACAAGCATGGCCCCGGTTATCACGAGATGTCAATGATGTTCTGCTCTTAACTGCAACTTTCAAAATCAAAATCTGAGGAAGGTGGTACAGATTCTTTTAAACTCTTTATCATTATTGCTTTATGTGCTTTTCCACGATCTGAAATAGTGAGAATTTAATATATAATGTGTGTGTGTGTGTGTGTGTGCGTGTGTGTGTATGTGTGTGTGTGTATGTGTGTGTGTGTGTG
>NW_004797531.1:272970-274104 GCF_000002075.1 Aplysia californica
GAGAGAGAGAGAGAGAGAGAGAGAGAGAGAGAGAGAGAGAGAGAGAGAGAGTATTTAATGAATAAACGTAGTCTATCTAGATCAGATCTAGATCTAGAATCTAGAATCTAGATCTAGAGAGTCTAGATTTTGTTGTGCACCCAGCCAAGAGTTCGGTAAGTAGATCTAAATCTAGATCTAGGCCCCTAAGTGGTTGGCGAATGACCGAAGGGCGACTCTTGACAAGCGGTATGTCTTTGAATTGGCGGAGACACTCTAGAATCTAGATCTATATCATGCAACTTGATTCATACTAGTGATGGGCAGGTTGATACTTGTTTATTCGGATTTACTTAAAACTGAAAGAAAATCATCATGAGCAATAAATAAATATCTTGTCAACAGTCCAGCTGACAAAAATTTGACCCAGTTAACAAACTGCCCCTGTAGATATAGCTATATTATTGTACTTTTTAGTGTAGGTGTTCCTCGGCCCCATCGACACAATTTAGAGACTTCAAACCTTGCCCGTCAGGGCCAACCAAGGCAGAGACGGATAAAAAAGTCCCAGCATAAAGATGGATACAGTCAAACCTTGTTATACCTCCTACTGTGGGACGAGTATAAAGTTGGTGGTACAGAGGGCTGGCTGTATAACGGGATAGCACCGATCGCCATCTGGACTAATATTAATAAGGTAGACTAGTGGAAACTATAGACAAACTGTAGCCCGTCTCGCCTCTTTTCGATACGTGATCTGTTTTGCGGAATTGCCAAGCGTCGTGGAAAAACAAGCCGCAACCAAGTACAATACATGTACAGCTCCAGATAAATCGTAAATTCAAATTGAAAGAAGCTAGGCTATATAATATGTGTCAAGGACCCTGTACGTACATATTTTTAAAACCCAATACTTGTCAGTCCTCGGGTCGCCCTACACCTGTTATATCAAGACTTACGCATGGTTCCCCACAATATAAAAGCCCCAAGGGCGCCTGTCAGCCTTTGGGTCAACTGGATGATATCTCGTGACGCCAGATATTTTGTCGGCAGGCTGAGGTGGCGCAGTAGTTGCTTTGAAGTTTTTCCTGGCGATTTTAAAACTAAATTCCAAACTTTTGCCCCCCCCCCTCCCCCCAGGGCAGTGCTACTGAC
>NW_004797531.1:275232-276735 GCF_000002075.1 Aplysia californica
GAGAGAGAGAGAGAGAGAGATGGAGAAAGCCCACGCAAGCCACTCCACTGCAAGCACACGCAGCGGGTGAAGCGAGAAGGGGCTGCGGTGTGTTGCAGACTTTGATCCAGCCCCAACCCTAGCTACACGCACACGTAATGTGTCATGCTCAGGCCTGCCTCATGGCCAAAACCCCTGTTCGTGGGTACTTGAGGTGGAAGGGAAACTACCCATGAATAAATACAGCTGGATTAGTAGTCCACAAATGCATACTCCTCTTGCATTTCTGATTTAACAGGGATCTGATATATAACAGAACTTTTTCTCTGGTCCCACCATCCCTATTCATGTTTCCACTGTACTTCCAAGTGGGGCATAAAATAACACTACCCGCAGTCAGTACCCGTGTGATCCCATCGCCCACCTGAATCAGCAAACCGACTACTACTAGTGGGCGATGTTTAGGGAGTTGTGAAAGTCATGTGGATACAACAGCGACTCCTTGGTGTGGAGGGAGGTGTCTCGTTCATCAAGAAGCCATTGTTAGGATTTTTTTTTAAAAGTCCTACCGTTAGTCCTTCGTTCTTATCTTTTTTTCGGGGGAGGGGGTCCTTTCTCTTCATTACCCAAAGAATGGACAGTAGACAAGTAGTAGTCCACAGACAGCATTTTGCTTGTCTGTTGCCATTGCGCTCTTGTATAAAGAAGTTAAAAAACAAAACAACAACAACAAGAAGAAAAAACCGGCTACATCTTATGCCGATTGTGTTAACTAAACATAGATGTACACTATACAGGGGTAACTCTATGTAACTAAACAAAAGTTGACTGTGTTAACTAACCAAAGTTGAGATATCCCCATGCGTAATTACGCTAGAAAAAAAACCCCAGTCTAAAACTCGAGGCAAGGCTTGTATCCAGTGCAGTCTGCTCTCTTGTATCCATTGGCGTGTGCATGTATGGGGATCTTCGACGAACGAACTGGACTAAACAATGTTTACCGGGATCAGGAATAAAACACCAAAATGCAAGCAAAGGCAACAAACAGAAACAAAAACTGCAATGGAAGCATGGAAGTGAAAGCAATAGCTATAAAAATTATCTTTAGAGGATGGTGTCCGTCCTCTTTTTTAAGAAGTAATTCTAAAATAGCTTTAAAAAAAATTACAAGCCTCGCGAGAATTAAAAGGAAGAGGGGTCGGGAAAAAATATACTGAAAAAGAAGTGAAGAGATCTTCAAAATAGATAAATTACTACAAACTGGTGTCTGAAAGGATTACAGAAACAAGCAGCCCATAGCCTACCTGGTCACTTTGTGCAATGCCGTAACGACAGTTATTGACGAAATGCTCACTATTTGCGAACAAAGCATTGTAGCTTATGTCTCCAATTTTTCTAAGGGCTCTTTGGACAATCACGTGTTCTGGAAAAGGGCTGAAATAGAAAAGGAAAAAAGAGAGTGATTGTGCGTGCGGGAGTGTGTGTGTGTGTGTGTGTGTGTGTGTGTGTGTGTGTGTGTGCATA
>NW_004797531.1:277412-278477 GCF_000002075.1 Aplysia californica
AGAGAGAGAGAGAGAGAGAGAGAGAGAGAGAGAGAGAGAGAGAGAGAGAGAAAGAAAGAAAGAAAGAAAGAAAGAACGAAAGAAAGAAAGAGACAGAGACAGGGTTAGGATGATTTAAATCAGGTCGATTTAAATCAGTTGATTTTTTTAATTTAAATCAACTTGATTTTTAAAATAAAAATCAGTGATTAAAATAACTTCCAAAAAAATTGTATTCAGTTTTTACATATTCAAACATTCAGAATGCCTTTCCTTGGTTTTATAAAACAAATATAAGGTTTAGTAGACTAATATAACCATGCTTAAAAGTCTACTCCTCCCCCTGTCACTGTAAAATAATACAGTATTCAATTTACTTTTTTTCATAATTGAAATTAGCATTTTATTTTTATTTTTAGACCAACATAAGCGCGCACACACACCCACACAGACTAAGTAAATATCTAGATTTATTAACTGTTAACTTAATAATTTATTGAATGTCAGATCAAATCAATTGTGACTGAGGAGAATAAAAACATTGACAAATAAATCACAAACAATGTACATGTAACAAAAATAATAATTTAGAAGGAACAAAATGACAACTGAAGGAATTTTGAAAGTAAATCACTTTCATACAATATTAACAGTATTACAATAACCAACAATGTAGATCACAAGCGCAAACACACACACATCCAAACACAGACTAAGGAAATGTCTAGATTTATTAACTGTAAATTTAATAATGTATTGAATATCAGATCAAATCAATTGTTAACTGTAATAAAATACAAGTTTATCATGCATAATTACCCCCCTTCCTTTTTGATTGACATTTTCTCCATTTTTTGTGTGTAGCCATGAATAATTCACTGATATATAGAAGATTAAGGCTTTCTTTTGCAGTTGTTTAAATTACTCATTAAAATAAATAAAGACAATGCATTTTGCACTAAAAGAACATACTTTTAGAAGCTAAAAATTCGACACGGTGTCGTTATTTTAAATAATATATATATTAACAAACTTTTAAAATCTGATTTGAATTTTAAAAATCTGATTTAAATTTAAAAATCAATT
>NW_004797531.1:278577-283577 GCF_000002075.1 Aplysia californica
ACAGAGAGACAGAGAGACAGAGAGACAGAGAGAAAAGACAGAGAGAGAGAGAGAGAGAGAGAGAGAGAGAGAGAGAGAGAGAGAGAGAGCAGTAGATTTTTGTTTGTTTGTTGCTGGGGGGATTTTTCGTTGTTTTTTTACGTACATGGCCACGTTAGCTACAGAGATCGCAGAAGCATCCCTTGCCTGACAGAAAGCAATGTACACTTTCGAAGGCACTCTTGATTCTTTATTCATGCTGGCAAAAAAGACTTTAGTTTTGGGTAGGAGTTGATTTTACAATAGTTATAGTAATTATAATAAAACTAATAATATTAAAACCAATAATAAAAAAATAAAAAATAATGATGATAATAATAATAATAATAATGATAATAATAATAATAATAATAATAATAATAATAATAATAATAATAATAATAATAATAATGATAATAATACACCAGAATGAAAAAAAAAACAACGATGCTGATGGGAATCGAACTCCGAACCACCGGGTAGACAAGGGAACATCATAGGCCTCTTTGTTGAATAAGTGAGCCCATGAGGCAAATTGTTTGTGTGCGCTTGTGCAAGCGAGTGTGAATTGTGCACCTTTGGACGTGTATAATTTTCTATGAATGTATTGTAATGTAATAATCGCATTTCTTTGTTGATGCTGAATCTTCGTACGTTGATGTTCAGATATAGGCCTACCAGCTCAAAGTTTACCTCGTCAAGGATCAATAAAAAGTTTATCTTATCTTAATTTTCTTTACTCGATTACTCTAGTTTCGCTGAAAGATGAGTCTAGAATCTAAAAGGGAGAAGTAACGAAAGCAAAGTGAATGAAATGTCAAGAGCAGCTTGATCTAGAGGATCGGTAAAACGAGACTATAACGGAAGTAAAAGTAAAACAGCTCAGGTTAAAAAGATTGCCCATCACAACAAGCTTACATAACGTTACCGGCCATAGAGGTATTTGTGCACATATACATGTACAAGACCAACCTGTGTTGCGAGTCACTTTCATTATTTTTGAAAGCTTTTCCGCTTCCAACAATTTCCCAAAAGTTTTCAATGCACACCTTGGCCTTCTCATATTGTACTCCGCCGGCACTGACGGGATACCGAGGCTGAATATTCGCGTCGAGACCGTCATCGTCGTCTTCAGAGAGATGCACTACATTCTCATCACCTGCCAAGAGAGAAAGATCGGGGTGAAAAATGCGAGCTTGACTGGCTTGACACTGCTTCAGCGCTGTTGGCAATTGGGCCATTTCATGAAAAACGAAACTGCAGTGATACACGTAAGGTGGTAGAGATGATGGCCTACTGAAAACATTGTAAGTAGTGATAGAGCCGGGTTATTTTTCTTTATATAATGATGATAATAATAATAATAATAATGATAATAATAATAATAATAATAATAATAATAATAATAATAATAATAATAATAATAATAATGATAATAATACACCAGAATGAAAAAAAAAACAACGATGCTGATGGGAATCGAACTCCGAACCACCGGGTAGACAAGGGAACATCATAGGCCTCTTTGTTGAATAAGTGAGCCCATGAGGCAAATTGTTTGTGTGCGCGCGTGCAAGCGAGTGTGAATTGTGCACCTTTGGACGTGTATAATTTTCTATGAATGTATTGTAATGTAATAATCGCATTTCTTTGTTGATGCTGAATCTTCGTACGTTGATGTTCAGATATAGGCCTACCAGCTCAAAGTTTACCTCGTCAAGGATCAATAAAAAGTTTATCTTATCTTAATTTTCTTTACTCGATTACTCTAGTTTCGCTGAAAGATGAGTCTAGAATCTAAAAGGGAGAAGTAACGAAAGCAAAGTGAATGAAATGTCAAGAGCAGCTTGATCTAGAGGATCGGTAAAACGAGACTATAACGGAAGTAAAAGTAAAATAGCTCAGTTTAAAAAGATTGCCCATCACAACAAGCTTACATAACGTTACCGGCCATAGAGGTATTTGTGCACATATACATGTACAAGACCAACCTGTGTTGCGAGTCACTTTCATTATTTTTGAAAGCTTTTCCGCTTCCAACAATTTCCCAAAAGTTTTCAATGCACACCTTGGCCTTCTCATATTGTACTCCGCCGGCACTGACGGGATACCGAGGCTGAATATTCGCGTCGAGACCGTCATCGTCGTCTTCAGAGAGATGCACTACATTCTCATCACCTGCCAAGAGAGAAAGATCGGGGTGAAAAATGCGAGCTTGACTGGCTTGACACTGCTTCAGCGCTGTTGGCAATTGGGCCATTTCATGAAAAACGAAACTGCAGTGATACACGTAAGGTGGTAGAGATGATGGCCTACTGAAAACATTGTAAGTAGTGATAGAGCCGGGTTATTTTTCTTTATATATTATATATATATATATATATATATATATATATATATATATATATATATATATATATATATATATATATATATATATATATATATATATATATATATATAGGTAGACCTTCGTTGCCGAAGATGGCAATGAAATCTTGCAGCTCACCTGTAGAAGTGTATGTGGCTGTTGAATCCGATCTTGGATGTACAATGTCTGTTGCAGTGGGGACACTTGAATGTTGTGGTTGGGGTGGTTGCAGGGGCGAAGCGTCTATATAATCAAATAATCACTGCTTCCCTTCCTAATTTTGAAACATTGCCGCTGTCAAATTCATCCATAAACGTAAACCTCTTAAATTAAATGTAAAAAGACGTTTGTAATCAACAATGAACAGTATGCCTAACATTCAAAACGGTTTCACGGCCACAGAAATAGCCTCCTCACCCCTCTCGAGCCACTCCATAAGCAGTCGCAAGCTTTGATTAAGTAAGCTTAAAGTGAGGCTGGAAGAGTCTATCAATAGATTTGAAGGGAACATGTGCATAGCAGTCAAAGCTGTTTCATTGCCACATATATCCTGTTCACCCCTTTGGGGCCACAGTTAAAATCAATCACAAGCCCTGATTTATGTAAGCTAACTAACACTGGTCGAGTCTACCTCACAAATGTGAAGGGAACTAACTCCTAACAATCTCTTTACTGCTGGGAGTGCTTGGTGTTTTTTTCCTCAACTTTTTACCGTCCTATAATCAGATCGTGACCTCGATTATGACACCAGCTCCTGGCCGCGAAAGGCTAACAAAAACAGCTAAATGTGAAATTTTAAAAATGATAATTGTCATGTTCTACCAGAGAGTTTACCTCTCTGGTTCTCTGGTTCTACCAAAGAGTTAGACTCACTGGTAGATCTAGTATTGACATCTCTGCTTCTTTGCTTTGTGTTTATGTATTCACATCTAAAGTTAAATTTAATTTTAGTTGGAACTGATATTTAATAAGAAACTTTCCCGATTATTTTGGCGGTTGAACACACAATATGAATTCCGGATTTGTTTTCATTCACAACTCAGAGTCGCCGCCTCGGGTAAGATTCTTGTGTGATATCTAGGCCTACAGGCCATATCTGGTCCCGTTTCACTTTGATTACCCTGTCAAACAAGTCAGCCTTCGCCCCTGGGTGGTTGGATTATGTCTCCTCTCTCTTCCGATAGTCAGCTTCTCCCTGTAGTTGATATCGCTGTTTCTGCTGGCAAGATGGACCGCACTGCGCCCGGCGTTTCTTTCGGTGGCAGTTCTTTCGAGTTTTTTTGGGGTAACCTGTGCAAACTGGAAGTTTGCCTTTATCGTGTCTTTGAACCGCTTTTTTTTGGCCTCCCGAGATTTCTTTTGCAACTTGCGAGTTCGCCGTACAGCAGTTGTTAGGGCATTCGGTGGTCTTTCATGCGGATGACATGGCCGACCCATCTCAGTTCGGCTTTGAAAAGTATGCTTTCTATGCTTTGAGAGCTTGACCTCAATGTTGGAGACGGGGTCTTGCCACCGGATGCCGAGTATGCTGCGGAGAGCCCTTTGGTGGAGCTGCTCTAATTTGTTGGTGTGCTTCGGGAGGAAAGCACAACGGCTTTGTACACTTTGATTTTTGTTGACAGCCGGACATTGTGCTGTTTTAGTACCTTGTTTTTCAGTCTACCGAGAGCTTGGCTGGCTTTGCTGATTCTTGAATCAATTTCTTGATCGATGGAGCCGTCTGCAGAGATGATACTTCCAAGGTATTTAAAGTTGTTGGTATTCTTCAGGCTGTTGACATTGATAATGATAGTGATGTTTGGAGACAGTGGGTTAGTTTGCGGGGCAGGCTTGTGAAGAACGTCAGTTTTCCCGATGCTTATTGTAAGTCTAAAAAGCTTTGACTTTGAGGCTTCTGCGAAGTGGTTGAGCATTGTTTGGTGGTCAGCTAATATATTATACATTTTAAGTATACACTGTGTTAAAAGGAAAATAGCTAGTTTCACAATGAGCCGACATTGTTAAACATTTCTAGACTACTATTTCAATCAATTTTAAAAACGGAAAAAGCAACAACAATACGGAAAGTTAACATAACAAGTTCATTCCCGGCTTACAAAAGTGTTTGGAGGGGGGGAGGGTCCTAAAAAGTAACACGATCAATAGCGCGTATGATGTCCTCTTGCATTGATGACGGCCTGACATCGTCGCTGCATGGAATCTATCAATCGCTGCACTGCCTGTTGAGGGATGTTATTCCACTCTTCATGCAATGCTCTCTCGAGCTGAGGAAGTGTCTGAGGCTGGTGTTGTCTCCTTCGAATGCCGCGATCGAGCAAGTCCCATGGACGCTCAATGGGATTCAATTCAGGGGAGCAGGCAGGCCACGGTTGAAGGATTGGGATGTTTTCATGTAGGAACTGGGTGGTTAGACAAGCACTATGCGCTGGGGCATTGTCATTCATAACGGTTAGTCCCTGGTTTTGAAAGGCTGCAACGGCATGTGGCCGAATAATCTCGTCAAAGTATCGGTGTGCTGCCAAATTGCCATGAACAGTCACAAGTGGGGTCTTGCCAGCTGCTGTAATTCCTCCCCACACCATCACACTTCCACCACCAAAAGCTCTGGCCT
>NW_004797531.1:286077-311628 GCF_000002075.1 Aplysia californica
TGTTTGCATTCACATCAGTTCACAGCACGGCTTGATTCTGGTCAATATTACGATTTAAAATGCTTAAAATCTGTGGTTAAAAACTCTTAGTTTAATATGCATGTAACATTTAAAATTCTAACAACGTTATTCACAGGTTACAGTGAAGGCCAATGGCCTTTATAAAATCGAGAAATCTGTTGGAATCAACGATGGAAAACAGATCTTGCAATTCTTTGCTTCTAAAATATTTCCTTCGGATCTCTCCAAAGTCTGGACATTCTGTTAAGATGTGTCTAATGGTCAAATCTGGGTCGCATCCGACACAGAACGGTTTCTCATCTCCCTGAAGGAGGTATTTGTGTGTCAGGGGGGGGTGTCCGACGCGTAATCGAGTAAAAATGACTTCGTCTCTTCCGGAAGGTTTTCGTAGACCCAGTTTGGGCATGATGTTGTGGAGTTTGTTGCTAATTTGTTTCTCCCAATGTGTCTCCTACAGACTGGAGGTGCAGTTTTTAACTCTTTTTTTTTGTCTGTGGGAGAGCGTTCGTCGATGATCCCAACAGAAGGGACAAGGATTCCTTTGCCAGAAGATCCACCTACTCGTTTCCTCTGGTGCCCACATGGCTAGCTAGCCATGCGAACACGATACTTTTCCTGGTTTCATTTAAAGCGTGTAATTTTTGTTGTAACCTAACTATTTTTGGGTGTATGAGTATGAGTGTGAAGTTTGTAAGTGAGGTCATGCAAGACAGAGAGTCAGAAAGGATTTAGGAAAGATGTGTTGGGGGATTTTCTACTAAGTCCAATGCCATGTCAATGGTAGTGGTCTCCGCGGAGAAAATGGAGGCTTCGGGATGGTGTCTCCTCTGGTGTGTACTGTTTGAAGACAGGGAGGCAGCCCCCACAACTGAGTGCGATTTAGAGTCATCTGTGAAGATAAGCTCTGCACTTGGGTATTTTTCTGTAAAAGTGTTTTGTATTCTGCTTTTAATGTTTTGGTGTTTGTGCTTGCTTTGTTGTGTGTGGTGAGCTGTATAGTGGGGCAGCTAAGTGCAAAAATTAGCCGAATCATTCACATCGTCATACAAGCACCAAATTTTTAAAAAGTTTTAGTAGAGGTTTTACGGCGTTCGTAACTGCATACGGTCTTATGAGCGCCAGGAGATTAGAGGTGTTACAAGAGAGTAACAAACATAAAAAAAGAAGAAGGGGAGATAAGGACGATAGATGTTTGATAGGAAAGAAGAAGCAAACCACGCCAGAGCACCCGCCAACCACCAAAATTGGCATACATATCCATTATGACATGCGTATTCATAATCGAACGTTTACCACATATTTTTTTTCAATTTTTTTTTCAAGTTGGCCGCCATTGCCGGTATGCGCAATCAGATAATGTCCCACAGCATGAGGCAGTAGGGCAAATTATATGACTTTGGTGTCAAAATATATGTAACCAACCATGAAGAATTCATATTTATATATGCTTACACGATAATCACCACTTTAATATGTTTTTTTTAACATATAACAATTTAAGTGATTTTAAACTGCTATGAAACATTCAAAGAAGGTTCCGCTAACCAAAAACACTCAAAGGAACGAGAGACTCCATCCCCCATCTACATTGGTCTGTCAGTGTTTGCAAAGACCAGTTCGAAGAAACTCATACAGATGATCCATGTGAATGGATTAAGCATACCCTATGATCGAGTGCTGGAGATGTCCGCTGAGCTGGGGGGGGGGAGATGCTGTAGTGTTTTAGTACATCAGAAATAGAGTCGTCTGCCCCCTGGAGCTGCGAAAAGGACTGTTCACCACTTCGGCCCCGGAAAACATAGACCACAATCCATCTGCTACAACATCAACAACATCGTTCCGTGGTTGGTATAAGTTTATCGCTGTTCCAGCACCCCACCTCTGAGAATGAAGGAGAACAGCCGCAGAAACTGCAAGTAAGGGGTGTCATGTTGAAGACAGTCCCAGAACTTCCAGACTTTTATGCGAACATCAAACCTGCCCACTTCACCTATAAGAGCCCATATCCTCCTCAAGTGACTAACATGACTCTACTAGACATGGAGATTTTGAAACAACAGCTGGCTGGAGTATGAATGGCTCCAGAAAGTCTCCATCACAGAGGTACATGACAATATAAATATCTCATGGTCTTCCCATCACGCAGACAAAAAGAGGGGTCCTGCATTCAAAGCTTGTACAATGTACATCCACTATGCTGCCTCTGCTGAGAGATCAAGCCCACTCTGCAGCTACAGTACGACATGTCATAGACATGATAAGGGATGCAGTGAGGCTTCTCTTAACCACGGACAAGTGCATGTGATCACAGCAGATCAGCCGATATATGCCGCAGCCGAACAGATCCCGTGGCCGTGGCCTAAAGATTATGGTGAAAGTCAAATCGACATCAT
The DNA here is from genome assembly GCF_000002075.1 of Aplysia californica. Lineage (NCBI taxonomy): Eukaryota > Metazoa > Mollusca > Gastropoda > Aplysiida > Aplysiidae > Aplysia > Aplysia californica. Next base: position 288,492 of record NW_004797531.1, read on the forward strand.
GTTTGGAGGATTGCACATTGAGATGAATGTGCTGCGTTCACTCGGTTCCCTCTTTCAATACAGCGGATGGACAGGAGCTCTAACTGAGGCGGGGGTAGCTTCATCTGGCTCAGCAGATTCTTTCCTTTCAGCTGCAAGTCTCACCAAGACCCGCCAAACCCACCAAGTAACAGAGTGCAGCCTCTACCAGCTCTTGAAATCAGTTTAATCTACATACTATATGTAGAAGAATTGGCTGACCCGAAGTTTTGATGACTGGTGTGAACATCGCAAACTACAGAGCCCACAGTTCTGTTACTGGAACATTGTGCTGCCAATGGAGTTAGCTGTTCTGCTATTCGTCAGGTCCTTGAGAGCATCCAACTTCAGTCTCTACCGTCAGGCCTTATGTCAGCTTATACCATATTTATTTGCAAACAACAACGTGAACTATGGACGGGCGGCTTCCTATACATCTGATAGATATGCTGACTTTGGAGATTTCATGCTGGGAAATTTGTTGTTCACAAACCCAACTGAGATTTCTCAGGAATGGCAATTGGCCAAGCACATGAACAAACCAATGAGTAATCAAAGGTGATGGAGGAGCAGTCGGAATCACTGAAGATCCATCAGCACTGAGAAGGTGTATGGTTGCCGCCCTGCTGTGTCACAGTATGTTGCACGGTATGAGGAGGCGTCAGTATTGAGGGGTGTCTCAGAGCAACTGGGAATTCATCTTTTCTTTTGAGGCACACTTAGAGACACTAAAGCCTGAAGATACAAGCTCGTTCTATGCACAATAATGAAGACAAAAATTTGACTTCTTTCAGCAAGAAAAGCTTAGCACTGTTGCCTTTGAAGGATACGGTGTTGAAGGAAGACTGTCAGCTTTTCTCAAAATTATTCATTTCCTATCAGAACAGAGTGGGTAAAGCTGGGGCGACCATCCCCGACCCACCGTGTCCACAGGTGGCGGATAGTAGAACGGCCTACATTATGTAGGGTAGCTTCGAATAACCAATAAGCAGTCGCGGACCAACTGGCGACAGTCTTGGAGAGCGAGGTGGGACAGGGTGGTGGCAACCCTGTCTCTATAAAATACCTCAGGTGCTCAGTAAAGAGACTGTCAGGCGAGAGGGAGGTGCCAAAACCTGCCACCTGCCCCCACTGCCTTGTGGGTTAGCCCTTTTGGACAAAGGCTAACGGAGTAAACCGTGCAAAAATCCAGCAGAAGGCAAGGGGAAACCACTGCTGTATTCTTTCCCAAGAACATCATGTATCATAACATAATTTCAATAAATAAAGATAACGACGTAAAGGGGAGCTCTGTAAGAGCTGCCTCGTCTGGTAGGGTCAGTCATGCACAGCAGGTGACACCAGATCGTCATCAAGATACTTCTCACAAAAGGAAAAATCAAAAAAGAAACAAAGCAACCTGGAATGTGAGAACAATGCTAGAGAGAGGAAAACTGGACCACATCAAGAAAGAAATGAAGAGAATGAATGTTAACATCATGGGTTTATGTGAAGTAAGGTGGACAGGAGCTGACAGCATAATATTATTGTCATACAGCTGTAAAATCATTTACTCAGGACGGGACAAACATGAAAGAGGAGTAGCGGTCATAATGGACATGCCAACATCGAAGATACTTAAAGGGTATCTGACAATATCAGACCGTTGAGACAGAAGTATGCTGGTGAGACTAAAAGGATCACCCTTCGATACAACCATCATCCAAGCGTATGCGCCAACCTCAGAAAGCACAAAAGAAGAAATAGAGAAGTTTTATGATGAAATGAACCAAGCAAAGACACATTGTAAATCACAAGATATTGTCATAGTATAGTCATGAGAGATTTTAATGCAAAAGTGGGAACAGCAAGAAATGAAGACATAGTGGGTCCACATGGACTGGGAACCAGAAATGAAAGAGGAGAATAACTGATAGAATGGGCCATCCCGAATGACATGATTATAGGAAACACTGGGTATGAACAACCACCGAGAAGATTATGGACCTGGAAGAGTCCTGGAGACAGCGCTCGCAACCAGATCGACTATATCATGATCAAGAAAAGATACAAAAACGGGATGCTACATGTCAAAACGCGCCCAGGAGCAGACTGTTACAGTGACCATGTACCCGTAGAGGGAAAATTTAGAATCAGATTGAAAAGAACACACAAAAGCAAGAACAAGAATATGAAACTTAACATGGCATTACTACAGTCAAACAAAGAAATACAAGATAAATTCAGAATAACAGTACAGAACAAATTCGGCCCCTTAGGAGAAATACAAGACATAGAACAACAATGGGAACAGCTTAAAACATTTATAAATGAGGCTGCAAAAGACGTCATACCAGAAAGGACAACAAAAGCAAAGAAGAAATGGATGACTGAAGAAATTCTTAATCTTGTGGAGGAACGAAGAACAAACAAAAACAGTCTGGAAAAATATGTGAATCTTCATAAAGAAATCAGACACAAATGTAATTTAGCAAAAGAGACCTGGTTAAAAGAAGAATGTGAGGAAATGGAAAATCATTCCAATGCGAACCCAAAAGATCTGCACTGAAAAATTAAAGAGGTGTGCCATACAAAAACACGTGGATCAACAGGATGCCTCAAAACAAAGGATGGGAATATCATCATGGACAAAGACAAGATACTAGAACGTTGGACAGAATATATCGGTGACATGTACAATGACAAAAGAAATGAACAAAGAAGAGTGGAAAATAACAACGAGGGACCACCAATCATGAAAGAAGAAGTTATCAAGGCACTACGAAAGATGAAGAATGGAAAAGCTGCAGGACCGGACAACATTACCACAGAGATGATTAAAGCTTTAGAAGACTTTGGAATCACCACACTGACAAAACTTCTTAACAACATGTATGGCACTGGACATATTCCATCAGACTTGTCAAAATCTATCTTCATAGCTTTACCAAAGAAACCTTATGCAAACGAATGTGAAACTCATCGTACCGTCAGCCTCATGAGCCACATAACAAAAATACTACTCAGAATAATTATGATGAGAATACGAAATAAAATTCTCTCAGAAATAGCCCAAGAACAGTGTGGATTTATTGAAGGCAAAGGCACTGTAAATACCATATATATCATCAGAACAACTATAGAACGTGCCCTAGAAGTTCAGAAAGATCTTCATTTATGTTTTATAGAATACACCAAGGCATTCGACAAAGTTAGGCACGACAAGATCATCGACATGCTGGAAGTCCTTAATATCGGCAGGAAGGACTGAAGGAGTATCAAGAACATGTACTGGGATCAAACTGCTGCAATGAGAATAGAAAACGACATCAGCGAATACATGCAGATTAAAAGAGGAGTCAGACAAGGATGTGTACTTTCTCCAAAGTTATTTTCCCTGTATAGTGAAAATATCATGAGACACATAGAAGAAATGCCTGGTATCTCGATAGGGGGAAATAATATAAACAATCTAAGATATGCAGACGACCCAGTCCAAATAGCAGAAGATGAAGAACACCTGCAGAATCTATTAAATGTCATCTTACAAGAGAGTGTCAACATGGGCTTAAGTCTAAACATCAAGAAAACCGAAACAATGGTGATAAGCAGAAAAACTCCAACCCCAACATGCAATATCAAAATCAATGATACCACCCTCAAGCAAGTACAACATTTTAAATATTTGGGGACCATTATATCGTCAGATGGTAGATGTCATACCGAAATTAAAAGCCGCATTTGCCAAGCAAAAGCAACCTTCCACAAAATGAAACAGATACTAACAAATATCAATCTGTCACTGGAAACGAGAAAAAGAGTACCGAATAGATCTATATCAATAAGTTCACTCTCTTTCAAGCAAAAATTACTGTTCAAGTAGATCTATGCTAAAAAAAACAACCCAAAAAACTAGATCTATCCCGATCAATGATCACGCTAAATAAACTATACTGTCCCTCAAAAAACACTAGATCTAGATCAACCACCAGACGTAGGCTACGTATATTCTTAGCCTCAGGCAATATATATTATACAATCACACAAACTCCACTATTTTCGGCTTCTCACGCCGAATTCACTACTATAGGCCTAGAGACTTCAAAAACCACTCATATTATTAAGGATCGTATTGTGAGTAATTTGCAATCATCTATTTTGTGGATGAATCTTGCAGTTGCCATGGTAACGGTGGCCATAAAGGAAAATGAACCATTTTTGGTATTATTTTTTAATCTAAAAAAGTCAAGACATCACAAGCTTTTTCAGTTACATGTATCTTATAGATCTAGATTAGATTTATATTTTTGGAGAAAAAAATATTTTTAAAAATTAGTCATTGAAAAATTTTAAAAGCCTTAGATCTAGATCTAAATCTAGATCTATTTTTTTTAAACTTACAAACATCAATAACTTTAGGTAGAAATAAGATATATTAAAAAAGCATGGGATATCTTGCTTAGCTTTATCTGGACCACACCCCTGCCAAGTTTCATTTAAATTTAAATCCATTCTTAAACTTCTGACTCTAGCAAAAAATGTACAGAAAAATATGATTTCGAGGAAAATGCAATTTTATTTCAAAATTTGTTCTCAGAAGTAGTAAATCACTACCTTTCAAAAGCATTTTAGAAGAAATTTATTCTTTTTGAGGCATAATACTTGGGAAAATGACACAATAGTGGCTAAACTAAAGGATAAAACAAAAATTTGAATCTAAACCCTCATTGCAGTTTGCCATCTCTTAGTTATAATAGCCCAAGGTAGATCTACTGGTCTTAAAAATACTGGGATAGTGTTTTGAGTATAATGTCTAAACCACTAAAACAACTGCAGTAGTGTTGAGAGTGTTCTTAGCGTACGCAAAAGTCACTAGGGTAGTGTTTACACCATGTGCAAAAATCACTACGGTAGTGGTTATGGCATGAAATTGAAAGCTTACGCCAAAACCACTACGGTAGTCTTTATTGCACGGTAGTGTTCTGAGCGTGTTACACCGGCATGGATTCCTCGCGTGGGAGACTCAATGAAGAAGGGTGACATGCGTCTGGCATTGTATATAAACTAGGCTGTGCACAAAACTGCTGTGCTCTGTGTTACACAGATATTGGCAAGTGACAGTTGTATAGAAACATCGAATTTTATTTCAATTTTCAATACTCTTGTTGGTGTATTTACCTTTTGAGGTGCAAACTCATACACTGCCACATTCAGACATGCCATCTCCCCAACATCTTCACATATATCAAATTCCTAAATGACACCTTAGTGTAGTTGAAAACACTACAGTATGGAGCCTCAAAAAGGTTAGCACATGTTCATTTTCCAAGCATCAGAGGTTGGATAGGCAATATTAATGCTCTCCTGGCATAAGTAAATGTTGAAACAGTTGTCAGTGTCAAATATATGATCTTGACCAGTCGCCTCGATCGCCAATCAAGATTGTGTAGAAAATCTGTTTTCCGTCGTCCGAGGGAAAAATGGCCAGATGTCAAATCCTGATCCTCAACAATTCGATTTACTTTAACTTTAAGGCCAATCATGGTTGACAAAATTCTACTAACAAATGACGGCAGCAATTGTTCTGATGACCTAGACATTTTCCTCATCAACCTCTCGACAACGAACAGTATCAGCCCATCCTTGACCCTTCCAGATTCTATACCATTGCCAAATGAAATGAAGCAAGCAGATATCTAATATCATTGTAAGATCATGCGAAATGGACCATGTGATACAATTAGAAAAGATTGTATCTTACATAACGTCCCTGTAAGTCTCTAAACGCGTTAGTCCGGAATTTTGTGTGATACATTGTGACATCAGCGTTTAGAGCTTACAAAGTCGCCCATAATTATGTAAGCTTCATGGTGACTTGCAAGGAGATTGTCAAGACTTACGCGTTTAGTTTTCATGTGAAAGATTAAGCCCATTGACACCGTTTAGATCTCGATAATATAGATTAATTATTATGTATTGTTAGTCACAGGTTTAGATCTCATCAATGTTGATTAATTGTTGGGTTTTAATTAGTCATAGCTGTATCTCGACAATGTGGATTGATCATTATTATATTTCAACCTGCTATAAGATAAATGTTTCGCAAAGTCAAACGCCATTGAAAATGAGGATTTATTTTTTTTTTGAAACATTCAAATTTACTTTTACTTTAGAAGAAGCATACTTTATTATACATTTAATAACTTATATTATTATTTACATTTCAGTCAAGAACCGCTTTTCACAAACTGTTACCGCTGTCTAAATAGGTAGCAGCAAACCCTCCAGTGAAGCCTCCATGACCACAGTCCAGGGGACATACCCAGCACCTCTCTAAGGGAAACGCCCGTCCTCACTCCTCAGAGGGACATGCCCACGAGTCTTCTCTGTATGAACCACTAGACAATTTTTGGGATATATCATTGACTCATTTGTAGACATGTCAGTGAATAGCAGTGATTTAGTGTATTTTGATCACAATGAGGCTATGGGGAAGAAAGTAGTCACTGAAACTGCTGCTGACCAGCGAGACGATAGATCTAGTCATTTTCAGAATGTTCTTGATTTGAGTATGTCTATACACGGTAATGGAGAAACAGAATGTGAATGTAAATGATGGTGGAGAAATGGTTTTTGGTGTGAAAATATGTGATGCTAGAGATAAGGCTCATGATGTGAAGGTGTGTGATGGTAGATATGGGTCTCTTTTTGTGAATGCTGATTGCAGCAGAAAAAATGTTTTTAATCATAATGCGAATGCATATGACGGTGAAGATGAAGTTTTTTAAATTCCAATATGTATGATGGTAGGATTGAAGCTTTTGAGTTGTTAAATGGCACTGATCCTATAGGTGAAATTATTGATTTCAACATTTATGATGAAGATTTGGATTAGACTGTCACTGACCAGAGAGGCGAACATGTTGATTCCAATATATGTGTTGATAGAGGTGAGGCTCTTGTTGATCGATCATGTGGGGATGGAAACGACAGCGATAATGTGAGAATAATCAATGGAAAGAAGAGAAAGCTTGGAAGAGAAAACTGGGAGAGATTTGTGAACTCAAGAAACGTGAAGCAGGGCAATCTTATGAAGGAAGTCGATACAGGGTTTGAGAACGTTGAAAAGGATAGAAGAACTTCCAGGAAAGATGCTCTTGCAAGGTCAAGTGTAATCAGTGTTCGAATATCACAGAAGAAGAGAGGTAGGAAATATTTTATTTCTTATTGTCGCCGCCCTGGCCAGAGAATGGTGTATTTTTGCCTAGACATGTATGCAAGGTGCCAGCCAAACAGAAAAAAGCAGCGTCTGCAGCATCCTGTAGGACTACGTCCCTGCAGTATTTTCTGAAAACCAGTAGAGGCAGATTCAGGGTCTGCTGTCAGACGTTTTGGTCTACAATAGGACTCAAGGAATGGTACGGTATGTGAGACACCATCGCAGAGGACCAGGTGATGGCTTATCAATAGGGAATGAGTCTTGTCGGAGACTAGCATCTGACTCTGATGCGCGATTACATCTGCGACCCTTCCTTGAAAGTCTGCCTAAAACGGAGTCTCACTATTGCCGAAAGAAAAGCTCCAGGCTATATTTAGAGGAAGTTTTCCATTGCAGGACCGATCTATTTCGTCTCTATGAAACAAAATGTAAAGAAAAGAAGATGGAGGCTCTTTCTCGTCCAATCCAGCACCACCTTTTCCTTCTCACCGCTACGAATACTGGTTAGATAATTGTTTTTTCAGACAGTTCTTTATTTTATATAGTTCTGGATCATGAACTTGAATAAGTCTTCTTAGAGATTTTTTCTTTCGGGGGAGGTTGAATGATATAATATGGAATCATTTTAAATTTCTACTCGGTGATATTGAATTGATGTGTTTTTGATTAAGTAAAATGTTCTGTTATATCATATCATGTGTTACAGTTACAGCATTACTTTAATACAGTTGAAAATGTTCTTGAAAGAATGAACTGGCTCCTTTTCGTAATTTGTTGGGTGATTGGAAGGCTGCTCCTTTGCTACTTCGCACACAAGCTACACTTTGTCATTCTAAAGGTTTTCTTCTGTTGTCTTTCGTCATAATCCTCTTACTTATAATAGACCGACAGTCGATTGGTGTTGTAAGCGTGAAAAGACTGGGAAATAAGAATGATATCAACCAGAAGTGTAGTTAATATACCAATTAATTCGAGCAATCAATATTACTTGCAAAGTTAATTGCACCTAGAATCTATGAAACCAATCTGCCTTATTTCTTCAAAGTCCTTTGCATAGTTTTTCTAATAAATAAACTGAAAGATTCGTACTGTAAACAAGTAAGTCAATGATTCACAAGCCACATGTTAAAATAATGAAAGCTCTAAACGCGTATGGCTAACCACGGCCACCTGCCGCAGACTTACGCGAGTAGAGCTTACAAACTTTCTGCTCCAATTTATTACGCAAGTCAACGGGTTCGATTTACGCGTTTAAATGTTTCAAATTTGGAGTCTCTAAACACGTAAGTCTGTTTTATGATTAATTTTCAAAAACAAAAGAATTTTCACATTGACAGTTGTATACATAGAAGTATTCTTTACAAGATGTAGAAAGAGCAGTACATTTGCATTCTGTTTTTACTATTTATTACGTTTTTTATCTCTCCTGTAAAATTTGCCTCAACGGACTTACGCGTTTAGAAACTTACAGGGACGATAAGTGGATTCATTGTCCGAAGACTTGCAAAAATTTTGTGCTATGCTTGTTTGGATTTAGTTCAAGACCAGACATCATTAGGTCAAAGACACCACCAGCTGATTAAACAAAAACAGTTCAGTAATTGTTCAAATGGTGGTTAACCCACAGAAAAATTAATTGCTTTATTGGGAACATTTGAGAATAGTTTCCAAGCCTGGTTTTGGAATGGTGTTGGGAGCAGACAAATTCAAATACAGCAATTACTGAAGCAGAAAATGTTGTCTGATCCTACAGCGGCCCAATTGGCACTAAACGACAGTGGCTGTTGTGAAATAAATCTAGCATCTGCGTTTGTTGCCATTTTTTTCGTCCAAAAGTTGCTACAAAATGGCAAAAGTCGCCATTAATTTTCAAGCTTTCATCTCTCTGTGACGACGTAAGTAGCAATTTGTTGATATAGGTAACTTAATCTAATCTAAGGCACAACAATTTTTTGTGCTGAATCCAAAATATAATTTGTAGCCCCACAGAGTGTAAAAACGTGAAAAATAAAGATTTCACAACAGAATCAAATCAATATTAGAACAGCACATAAACAACCACTGAAATTAACAAATAAGTGAGTGTCCACCTATCCGAAAATTGGCTGTTTTAACCCTAAACGTGTGTAATTCAAGAAAAAGTAGGCCTACACGGTATTACATGTAAATTGTGAAATCACACACAATGTCAGTGCGCGGTTTCGGTGCAAACACGCTCTAACATAACACATTTATATATATTATAATGCACAAAGGTAGGAACAACATCAAATTAAATGACATTACGCTATATAAAAACAAAAAATAGTAAAACAACACATCAGAACAATAACAATTTTTAAAAATTAACACACCAACAAATTAAAACACAAAAAAGAAGGAAAACTAAAAGAGAAACAGCAATAGAAATAGTATGTAATGTACTTAGATCTATATTCTTCAAGTATAAAATAACAAATCAATGTGGTGTCAACAAGTGAGAAAGAGACAAAGTGAAGCTGAAGTGAAAATAACCTTTCTTTCTGTTTATTTTCCTTTTCTTTTTTTCTTTTCTTTTCTCTTTTTATATGTTTATTCCCTAGCAGTGGTTTTTTTTTTGTTTGTTTTTTTGAAAAATGCAAAAATCGCGAAGAGACCAAAAAATGCCTAAAATCGCGTCAAACGCAGATCTATGCTAGATAGATAAAGTTGTCCGAATCTCTCTGACGGTAAGGATTTTACCATGAGCTGAAGGTCCGAAATGAGGAAGGAAGCGAGGCATGCAAAACAAAGAGAAAGCTGAAAACTGAACCATCTACATCAGTGGTTTTCAAAGTGGGCGCTACCGCCCCCACCCCCAGGGGGGCGGTGGCGACAGTTTGGGGGGGGGGGGGCGCTGTGGCGAAATTGGGCGATTGGGGGGCGCTAGTGAGCGTCAAGGGGGCAGTGTGAAATTTTCGTGAAAAGCAAAAAAAAAAGGTGGGAAAGAAGCCACACACAAAAAAAAAAACTTTTACGTGTAACATTTCAAGAAAGCTTAGGCATAGTTTACAATACTACTAGTATTACTACTTAAAACTAAGAGAACTTTCTTTCCCAGTTGCAAAGACCATAAAAAGAGGATTCATCCCGACAAATCTGACAAAGATCTGGCATACTTCAAAAACCCTAAGGATCAATTTTCAGAAACTAATAACAGTTAAATCGATGTTTGCAGCCAACGTCGATCAAGCTGATGAAGGCTTACGAGCAACATTATAATTTATTACTGAATTTCAGAGGCAGTCAAACCCCATACTATTGGTCAAGACCTCATAATTACTACCAGCGATCAGAGAGGTGGTCAGCACAGTCCTGCACCGTGCCCCGGTGCCTGTGTTGAAAGTTCTCCCACTAGGTGACAATACCGTTCAAAAACATATTGACGAGATGTCAGCATAATAATATTATGATGAGGAATCATTGTGCAAAAGGCTTAAGTTTAAGGGACGTGAGTTCAGTCTTCATCTGGATATCGGTTCATAGAGGGTGAGGAAATAATACAAGAATTGTTATTTGCGAAAATGTTGGAAACATACCAAAGGCAAGTCCATTTTCAAAGTGATCCAAGATTTTTTCGAGGAGAAACAGATCCCTCTGACTAATGTAGTTGCCTGTGCAACAGATGGAGCACCGTCAATGACAGGTCGTTACCTTGGATGTACGAGCTTCTTGAAGAAATCAGTCACTGAAGTACTTACTGTTCACTGTGTCATTCACAGACAGAATTTGGTGGCAAAAAAACCTGAGTGACAGCCTGCGTTACACACAGACCATTGTAATCTAGTGTTTGAACAAGATCAAAGCCAAAGCTTTGAATTCGAGATTATTCCAACAATTATACATGACAATGATGAGGACTTTCTATGCTTACATTTGCACATTGAAGTCCGGTGGCTCTCAAAAGGAAACTGTTTAACACGATTGTTCTGCCTGTTTGACTCAGAGCTGAGTTTTCTTCAAGAAACAGACAGTGATCTCTGTAATAAACTGAAAGAACACAAGAACAACACTGCGTTCCTCACAGGTATTTTCACAAAGTTCAACCAGTTCAGCTTGCAGCTGCAGGGGGATGGCACCAACCTGATCACAAGGCGAAATCCATGCTTTCGTCATTCTTGTCAGATTTGGACATTTTTCCGCCGAACGATTGGCAGAAGAGAATTTGCTCAATTTCCAAGCTTGGCGGAGACACTGAAAGAAGGGCGCGTGTCTGACGAGGAACTAGAAATATTATACCTACCACCTCAGAGGTTTCCATGCTAATATGAAGACAAGGGTTACTTTTTTTAAAAACTGGAAATTGTAGACTGGGGTACTGGACCCCCCCCCCCCCCCCCCCCCCCCATTCAACACTGAAACAAATGGTAACTTGCCAGTAGCAATTGAAGAAGAGCTTCTGACAATGAAAAGTGACTTTGAAATTTAAAAAATTGTTCAAGAAGTCGTACCAGTCATTCTGGGTGAAAACGGTTGAGCAAGACAAATTATCCCTCCTTGTGGGAAAAGTTGCTGTTCATCGCTTTTCCCACATCATTTCTTGTAGAAATGGTATTCAGTACAGTGACAAGGTTGCTGACGATCATAGAGCGTGGTGATTTGCGTCTGCTACTACCCAATCTGAAACCTGACGTTGATAAGTTGGTTTCGTCTCACCAGGTCCATCCACCCCATTAGAGCAGTGTCACTGACTTTTGTATGTGTATTATGTGGATGTGGTGCCACTGCTGATGAAGCTGATGTTAATGGTAATGATGATGATGATGACGATGATTGTGATAACAGACAAAGATCCATGCATACATGTACTTTTTCTTTCTTGTGGTTTCTCATATTTGAATAACAATATATATTTTTATGTTCTGCAATGGAGATATTTGATATACAAGCCACAGGCCACTTTATTGCAGCACGTTGGTGGAAAAAACGTTTCATAAAGATAATGCCAATCTGTTTTCACACCAATGATCACTGATTTTCTTGCGTTTTGTTTCTTCATAAAATGTAATATGTGATAATACATGACATGTATTACTTTTATGACCCTGGTCATTAAATACCGACGACAACTAGATCTATACGCATAAAATTACAGCATTGTGTTCTCAATGCACTTGCATAATATTGAAGACAAAATGTCATTTATTATCTCTCGTACCGGTACACGCATAACTTAGATTCTATAAAGTGACCCAAGTAATGTTTCTATTCAGAACCAAATCATTAGAATTTAGGCACGTTGTTTTGTACCCTGCTGTTTGAGCTCTCTCTATATTTGTGATTGTAGGCCTATGCATGTTGATATGTCAGATTGGTGGGCGGGGCGGAGTAGGGTGCCGCTGGGACTCGGCTGGGTGAAAAAGGGGGCGGTGGGCGAAAAAAGTTTGAAAACCACTGAATCTAGATTCTAGATCGACCTCGTTCCTCAAAGTGCTTATTTATTCATTTATTATATGTTTATCTTTGTTTTAATGAGCACGCTCTCTAGGTGTAGAATATAAATTATAATAGATCTAATCGTATTTTTTTAAACAAATGCGGCGTTTGTTTATTTTATTTAGGAACGGTAAAAAGCACGTTGATGAGCTGATCGTGGATGCATAATTTTATATGTAGATTCTAATGACTAATAGTTAGTAATAATAGTAATAGGCGAATACTGGGTTCGCTGGCTGGCGTGCCTCGCCAGTAGGCCTAACGCGCAGACGAAGACGACTTCGCGAACTGATTCGGCCCGCGGACAAGGGAACAGAGACGCTAGCCTACGTTAGTCCTTTTACTAGGCTATAGTTTTTGGTACATTGTATGACGTGGCAAATTTTGCTGGTTGGCGTATGTATTAGCCTACAACATTGGCCTACAACCAAGGAGTTTAGAACTAATGGAGCCTCCTCTCTCTCTCTTCGCGGCGCCACGAGCAGTACGCCGCGGTGGGGGTCAAATATGGCCGCCGAGTGTGGGCTAAATCTCGAACTGTGGCGGTTCTTTTTATAGAATCTTATCGGGCTGGGCCACGTTGTGGGGGTAGGCGGGGTGGGGGAATGCACACAAGGAAGAGGGGATGGAGCAGGGATGAAAGAGGAGGGGCGGGCCTTGGGAAGGGACGAAGGAGAATGGGAAAAATTAAATAAAAAAGAGGGAGAGAGAGAGAGAGAGAGAGAGAGAGAGAGAGAGAGAGAGAGAGGGAGAGAGAGAGAGAGAGAGAGAGAGAGAGAGAGAGAGAGAGAGAGAGAGAGAGAGAGAGAGAGAGAGAGAGAGTGTGTGTAATTCACTAAGCCTTGCAAAGGGGAGGGGGTGGACTGGTATGTAAGCCTTAGTCAAGAGGTAGATCTATCGGCTACAAGCAATTTATGCTGGGGTGAAATCAATCATTGCTATTGGATGGGAGACGGTTAGATTAAATAACGTGGTTACGAATTCAGTTTAGTTACGGTAAGGTGCAGGTCCAAATATATAATTACAACGTCTTAACTGTACTTTTGGTTTTACTTTCACACTTTCAGTAGACGTAACAAGAACCACTTGCATTTAGCCTATTCTTCTGTGATGATTTAATTTCAGCACTACGTGTGAAATATTATTTTATTAGGCTTTATGCGTCTACACACACACACACACACACACACACACACACACACACACACACACACACACACACACGCACACGCACACACACACACATATATATATATATATATAATATTATAATATATATATATATATAATTGTGCCTTCATACAAACCATACAACTTGGTGTAAACATACACTTGCATCTTGTATAAAATCAAATAGCCAGTCTCTAAACTAATACGAATTATGATAGATTTAGATCCAACCTACACAAAATAGTGAAATGTTCAGGAACATCTTATCTATCACGCGGCACTTATAATTAATGTACATGTAATTATATTTTTATAACTCCAATGACATGTGTGTGTGTGTGTGTGTGTGTGTGTGTGTGTGTGTGTGTGTGTGTGTGTGTGTGTGTGTGTGTGTGTGTGTGTGTGTGTGTACATTGTCCATGTACAACATGTATTTTAAAAAAATTATTGTCTAAGTAAATCATGTACCTCTAGGAAAAATCAAACAACACTTAACTCCTTACCAGTACCAGGTTACAGAAGGCCGTTTCATATATATATATATACAGTGTAATAAAATATTAGTATTATTAGCTTAGCCTGTTAGTGTTAGTTAGACTTAGACAATCATACCTGGGTACGAACAGGGGTCGATGATTCTGCAAAAGAAAATTTCAGCTCCTGGTTTGAATCTCGTCTCCAGTTCAGGCAAAGACCAGATCTCTACCACAATGAAGGAGAAAAGGACGTGAGGGTAGCACGTAGTAACGGACTAATCTATATTATAATTATACACATGACAGGCCTTATCAGTTACAATGACGTAACCAGTAGCCAAGCAGAAGAACACGATAGAAAGAATACCAGTTGAACTACAACTAAATATAATAATAATAATAATATATAACATTTATAGAGCGCATTTCCAAAAAAAGTAGCTCAATGCGCTTTACATTGGAATACCCATTTTTCAAAAACCTTTCTTACTACTTCCTTTCTTCTCACGCAATATACATTAATGCACACACACACACACACACACACACACACACACACACACACACACACACACACACACACACACACACACACACACACACAGAGACTATTTTCATCCAGACATAGGAAAAGAACAAATATAATGAAAGCTAACGTTAAAAGCTTATGAAGGATAGGCCTGTAGGAACAGAAAATGTTTAAGATGTCTTTTGAAGCTATCAAGTGTTCTTATTTGTCTTAGTTTCATGGGTAATCTGTTCCACATAAATGGACCAAGATATGAGAAAGATCTCTCTCCATATGATTTGTATGATTTTACAGGTGTCACAAGTAGGGTGTTATCGTTCGATGATCTTAGGTTTCTCCCTGGTTTATATATACTGATAAGTTCTTGCAGATAAAAAGGAGCAGTTTTATTTACACATTTGAAACACATGACGCAGATTTTAAATATTATTCGTTCTTTTACAGGGAGCCAATGCAGTTCTTTTAATAATGGAGTGACATGGTCTCGTTTTTTAGATCTTGTTATCAGTCTAGCGGCATTGTTTTGAATTACTTGTAAACGATTCAAATATTTGTTGTTCAGACCTGCTAGGAGTGAGTTACAATAGTCTAATCTAGATAGGATAAGAGATGTTACCAGTGTTTTTGTGGTCTCTTCGCTTAAGTACTTTCGAACTAGGCCTATCCTTCTCAGCTGAAAATAAAGGGATTTGGACAGAGATCCTACAAACGAGCCCATTGATAAGTGGTGGTCAATATATACACCGAGATTCCTGACAACTTCTTTACTAGATGTCATATGCCCATATAAATCAAAGTTGACACTTTCCAGATCTTTATTTAATCGTGGATTTTTTATAAGAATGATGTCTGTCTTTTCTTCGTTTAGTTTCAATTTGTTTACTGTCATCCACTTTTTGATTTCATAAAAACATTGTTTAGTGATGGAAATCATGTTTGGTAGATCTTGAATGGTGCCATTAACATACATTTGGGAATCATCGGCATAAAAATGATAATTCAATCCATGATTTTGTAAAATGCTTGCTAAGGGCTGTGTATATAGTGTAAAGAGCACTGGTCCAAGAACGGACCCCTGTGGAACTCCATAATCGAGCCTGACCTGCTTTGAAAAGCTATTTTTAATTTGCACTGACTGAACTCTTTCTAGTAAATATGACTTAAACCATGAAAGCACAGTACCCGATAAGCCAAATGAGCGCTCAAGTCTTGTGAGTAGAATAGCATGGTCAATTGTGTCAAAAGCTGCGGACAGATCCAAAAGAGTTAAAAGACAGATGTTTTTGCTATCAATGGAATCCAATAAATCAGACGTTACTTTTAAAAGCGCAGTTTCGGTACTATGATGAGTTTTATAGGCAGATTGGTAAATTTCCTCAAGACCATTTTTTCTCATGTGAGACAAAACTTGACTTAAAACAATCTTCTCTAGAATTTTTGAGACAAATTGCAAATTCGAAACTGGTCGATAGTTTTTAAATTCATTTTTATCAAGCCCGGGTTTTTTCAATAAAGGTTTTACAATAGCTTGTTTGAAAGTATTAGGTACTGTGCCAGTGGCAAGTGACATATTCACTATCTGAGTAATGTGAGGTAGGACAATATCAATACAGGTTTTGAATACATGAGAAGGCATTGGGTCAAGGTCGCATGTTTTTATGGTTGACCCATTAATACAATTTAAAATATCACTACTTGTAACTGGACTAAAAGAATCTAATATTTGTCCAGTAAATTCTGAAAATTCCAAATTTCCATTTGGCTCTAGGTCGAGAGAAGAGCGTATGGTATTAATTTTGTCATTGAAAAAAGTCACAAATAAACTACAAAGTTCGTCATCTGATGTTGCAGAGGGGAGAGGAGATATTGTTTCTTTTCCCAGAATAGCATTGGTAGTCTGAAATATGTAGGACCCTATACGTACTTATACTATCTTTGTCAGATTTGTCGGGATGAATCCTCTTTTTATGGTCTTTGCAACTGGGAAAGAAAGTTCTCTGACCGTCTAGGTAGGACCCCTTGTCTTATAAGGCTATTATCAGTGAGGCTTAGGCCCACAGAGATAGATAGCGAAGTGTGTAGGCCGAGAAAAAAAATATGTTTCATGCAAGGAGTTTAGATTAGAACTACTTTTAATAATCTCCTTGGTTTCCTGGAAAAAGGCAAATTCCTAGGACGGCTCTAATTCTAACAACACAGCATGTTCTCAGATGGAGACCACAGTATAATAATAAATGATGTATGTATTTTGTACTATAATTTTTAATTTGTACACAGTCAAAGTAGGGCCACGTGTCATGCGTACAACCTGTGCCTCAAACTGCAGTTTCTGAAAAAAGAAGGTAGATGAGAAAAAAACAACTTAGAAAAAGTGAAAAAAACCTGAAATTTGCCTCAAGCATGGCAATTTCAACAATGCGCTGTCAATAATGATCACTATTATTTGAGCAACTTCTCTAAACCGAAAACACAGCTTAAACCGAAGAAAATCCGGTGGTCTCGCAGATCAATCGATTCAAGCTGACTCCACTGTATTGCAAATGTGGAAGGAAAATGGGTAGGCTTCATATTGTAATATCGTGACTGAAGAAAGTGGGACAAAAACAGGTACATGTAGTGAAACTAAGAAGAGATATGGGACGAAAATGGGTGCATCGTTCGGAAAGAATTATTTGTTTTACTTTTTTTCATCTTGTCCTGTCCAAGACATCCACCTGTCAAGGACAAACCCTTTTATCCTTGCAAATAAAATATGTGTAGGCCTATACTGCCATCATTTTAAAAAGTACAGTGTCTGCATGCAGTTTTTACAATTTTACAGGAGACTGGAGAGCCAAAAAACTGAATGATGTTGTTTCCAAGAAAACAACATTTGTGAGGTGTGCTGACAAAATGAGTTACTTCTCGCAATCCACAAATGGAGATATTGGCCAAAAATGGACATTAGGGTAAAATTTGTGAGCTTTTTATTGATGCCATATTCTGTAACTTGTCTTTTGTCTTTTTAAAATTTCATAGTTAGTTATAAATTGTAAAAACTTCACCTATTGTAAACATGATGTATCTATTTCATTAAGGCTTGAATCCGAGAAGTAACTCATTTTGTCAGCACGCTTCACATTTGCTTGATAAAGATAATAAAGAAGTTACTATCAAAATCGTATTTTAAAACATATTGACGTGGGATGTTTGCAAAGGGTTGGTTTCTTGGTGACAACATTCTTTTTTTTTGCCTTGCATGTAAGTTTAGTTTAGTATGGGATTTTACGGCGCTCGCAACTGCATAAGGTAATATGAGCGCGCGAAACAAGTTGGTTTTTTCTCAACGGTTCATTTCTTGGCTTGATACTGGTCAATATTTCTATTTTAAAATTTTTAAACGCTAAAAATCTAGTGTAAATAGGCTTTAGATTTAAATTTAAATTAACTTTCTAAATAACACTTTAAAATTTCGAACAATCTATTTCATAACTTTCCATAAAGGCACATATATTATTGGCCTTTATAAAATCTAAAATTCTGTTGGGAACAACGACGGAAAAAATACATTGTAATTTTGTGCATTTAAAGTATTTCCTTTGGGTCTCTCCAAAGTCTAGACATTCGGTTAAAATGTGTGGTAAAATCTGTGTCGCATCCGACACAAAACGGCTTCTCATCTCCCTGAAGAAGGTATTTGTGTGTTAGGGCTGTGTGTCTGATGCGCAATCAAGTAAAAATGACTTCATCTCTTCTGGAGACGCCCGAAGGATTTCGCGGTCCCAGTTTTATTTGGGTTTAATATTGCGGAGTTTGTAGTTTGTTACCCGTCTGTTTTTTCCAGGGGCTCTCCCACAGACTGGAGGTGCCTTGCATGTAAAATTGTAAAACTGCATACTGTGTTTTTAAAAATAACGACAGTATACAATGTAAATGTATAATATTTACATGCATAATGAACAATGTAATCTCTGTTGAGTCATACAAAATATAAAAAATTGTTCATACCTTTATACTTTCTATATATAGAGGTTCCCCAACAATCAACCTTCGCTGATGGAGAGAGCTACTCTGGGCACGGCGTCACTTTTCGCCCAATTCTGTTACCATTAGTTAGAGTGACTCAGCAGCCCGCCGGAACTCCCCAGCTCGGGGTCACGGGGTTAATGAGCCCTGACTGAAGCGGCTTTGCCGCTGTCGGTCAAGAACTTCGCATTTTTGTCTACATTTGAAACGATATAACTTCTTCCCCATTCCACACTTCAAACCATTAAGCACATGTTCTAAAAGCTCAAAGTCTTGATTTTTATTCTACGTTAGAATGGTTAATATCTGTGCCTTAGTTTTTGTTCTGGCAAGTGTTTGTAGAGTACCCAATTTGTCCTATTTTAGTTACATACTTATAATGAATAAATTATTGTTTATTTTAAAAAGGCACGACAGATCTCTCCAAAATCTGTGTTAAACTGACTACGAATATCATGTCTTTTACGCTGAGAAATCTTAAATCTGCGCGAGTAGTAATAGTCAAGTTATAAGAAAAGAAAGTAGAAAGATGCACATCTGCATTTTTTAACTAATGACACTCAGCGTCAGCTCTTGTTCTACCATTAAACAAGAGAACGTTACTCTGCGTTTGTACATGAATCAAGCTGTGTCTGTGGCAGCCTGCATACAACTAAGAAAGATATATATTATGAGATTTTTTTTAAACACAAAAGTGTGTTAATACATGGGTAGAGATAATACATTGTTGAAGATGCATTCTAGCACTAAAATCGGTTTGCCCTTTTCCAAAGAGAGACAACAGGGTAATTTTGATAAACTTTAGAGAAAATATGTGAATATTCCCGATCATATTAGAAACATAAAGTTGTATTTGGAAGAATTACTTCATAGCCAATCGTGTGCCAAATGGATAAAGTAGCAAAATGACAGCTTCCTATTATTATACACGCAGATACCATCTTTTCTGAGTATCTGCACCAATGTTATGATAGTTATGTTGTCCATGTTCCAAAAGTTCGACAGTTTTTGTTGTGCTTTTTATTTTATATTGATTTTTTTTTCATTCACACTTACTTGTACAAAAATTTTACAATTTAGTCATTGCCGAATTCAGCGCCTCAAACGAAATAACCAGACAAGTTACAATGTCCGTTGTTTTTTGGGTCTCAAGAGCAGAAATGCTTGCTTTGGGTGCATTAAATGATAATTACCATAAATACAAGGATACACCTAAAACTGTACGTTGAAAAGTACCAAAAAAGAAGTCAACTCAGACAGAGCGGCGACAGGGAGCTGACCCCCGTGACCCCGACGTGATAAGGCGCTCGGTGGGGAACCCCCTGCTACTAAAATTCCACTGCCGGTGCGCCGTGTGGGATACACCATGATAATGATACATGTACCCAGACCGAGTGTACCTATGACTGTCCCTGTGGTTTTATGCACCCCGCATAATTTAGTTTAGCAAAATTTGATCATTTTTCGCACAATTTTCGATTATTTTCCTTTCATCATCCTTTGCTAAAAGTTAAAATTTACAGAATCGCATAATTTCATATTTTTGGGCCCAGTTTGCATAATTTCAGAATTTTTCTTGCATAAAATGACGAGGACAGCTATGAGACAACAGCTAGGTTGACTTCTTATTTCTCACGCTTATCATCCTTCATCGGGTGAGGTTACGGGTAACTGAGACAACTGTGATGCCCCCATATTTGTTGAGGCGATCATCCAGAATCCAGAATCTCCAAGCCCCTGGAGACTTGCTTACTTATTACCTCATTTCATTAAGTTGAATGGATCGTTTTAGTAAAATACATCCATCAACCGAGTTCATACAAACAAATAGGTCATTGGGTTTTGTTTTTATTAAACTAATTTCTGTTGATTGTTACAAGGTGCATCATTTTCTAAAGATGGGAGAATGTGGTGACATTTCTCTTGTTTCACCTCTGATCATTTATTGTCTCGTCTGTCATGGCGTTCGTGAGTGTAGCTCAGTGAGTCGTGTAGCTATGCCCAATGTCCGTTCACCTGTGTATCATCCTTATTAGTCCATGTCTACCACTTGAACGAGTACTAAATTTTTTGGTTTGTTTAGTAAATCCAAGCTTTCAAGTATGGATCGTTCATCTTCACACACTTCACACAATTTTTCTCACTTTACTTATGTAGTATGTGAGAATGCGTACTTGGATAGCATTAACACTGTGAAAAATCTTGTCTACATGTGGGTTGTATGTAAATTTGAGCTTGCAAATAAAGCTTCCCACGAAGCTGAGACTATTTTGAGAAGTTAAACATTCTGCTGGGTAGTTAATGCAATGAGATACACGTATTAAGTTCATAACTCTTCTTCTTAACAAGGATAACCAGGCCTACAGTGTACAAATATAATATAATCTGCTATTATCATTATTACTATCAAATGAGTAATGAGCAAGCAGACGTGTGGTCTGAAAGTGACAGCAACATAAATAGCAGTTTTACCAGATACGTTTCCAATCCTTCCAAAAAAGTAAAATTCACAGTGTAGCATAATTATTTCAAATGACATACAGTGGGAACCATATATAACAGGCCCGGTAATAACAGGGATCCGGTAATAACAGGGATTTTTTAAATCCCCGTTTTTTCCTACTCTTTGTCCCTATTAAAAGTTATCGGCAATAACAGGGTCTCATCGGAGCCCAACCGGTTACAGCAGGGACAAAGGCTCGTTAACAATGTGGAGAGAGAGAGAGAGAGAGAGAGAGAGAGAGAGAGAGAGAGAGAGAGAGAGAAACGTAGTGGTGGAGCAAGCCCACGCAAGCCATGCCACTGTAAACAAAAAACGAGAGAGGGCTGCGGTGTGCTACAGATCTTGATCTAGCCCGAAACCTAGCCACACGCACGCGTAATGTGTCACTAACGATGTCAAGCACAAGAGAAAATTCCATTCAATACTTTCAATTGACAAAAAATACGAAATAATCCAGGCTGTCGACAAAAAGCAAGCTCCACTGGCAGAGATTTGTCGCCAGTTTGACTTTCAACAAGGGTCGCTTCACACCATTATCAAAGATAGAGAGAAAATAGTGGCAGCATATTCCAATGGAAAGTTTGCTCTGGATCGACGAAAGAAGATGAGACTACCCGATGCAGATGCTGTGGACCAAGCTCTTCTGATGTGGTTTAAGGAGGCAAGGAGAAAGTTGGTGCCAAAACCTCTGTTCGTGGGTACTTGTGGCAAGGGAAACTACCCATGAATAAGTACAGTTGGATTAGTCCACAAATGCTTACTTTCCTAGCATTTCTGATTTAACAGGGATCGGATATAACAGGACATTTTCTCTACTCCCACCATCTCTGTTATATCAGGTTTCTACTGTTTATATATATATTATTATATATTCCTTGAAAAATAAATATTAGGAACAAAAGTAAGAGCCACTTTACACAATACAATTTTATTGTCAACAAAAAATCACAATTTCACATCTGGTTGCACTGAACTTGCTGAGGATGGAACACTGGCACTGGACAAACTGGATACATTATTGGACTCTAAAAATTCTGTTGATGATAAACTGGGAGTGTCCGCATTCATCCTTGACGAACTTGGAGGTTTCAAATGCCCTGGGAGTGGGTGCAATTCATGCTGAAGAAGAAAGATGATTTACACGCGATTCATTGTTATCTGAAAACATTTTTTAAATGTTAAGACAAGAACTCACACAATAACTCTACATGGGGGCCACATGACATAAAATATCTGTGTGTACATGACCATCATACAGGCCTACAGACTTTGGAGACACTTGTTTTATTTATTGTTTACCCCCCAAAAAAATTATCAGCACACATGATCAGAAAAAAAAGAGAAAAAAAGCCATTCCCAATACTGTGGAACTCGGATTCAACGAGGTCGCCGGGCCTGACCTACAATCTCGGTGAATCCGAGTGTTCGTTATAGCAAACACGAGGTTTTGTGTAGATAATTACAGGCACTGAGCACATAATATATAAAGAGAAGTCACAAGTAGTGCCTCAAAGGCCGCTGATTGGCCTGCATATTATGAGCTGTGTAAAAAAAAAAAGACCGATTCGTTCAAATGCACACGCCAGTGCCATCTCGATTGTCTACCAAAAAGTTGAGTTGCTGTGTAGAGCCTAGCATACGGTAACTTTTGATTCCATAGACCAGCGTACAATTCATTACGTAGATCTACATCAAGACTAGCTTATCATTGCAATAATGATCAGTTGCTGAGGGGGATAAAAGACTGACGCTTTAGTATCTGTGAAACGCCCGCACCGCTTGTG